>NW_024063406.1:0-265395 GCF_006381635.1 Hibiscus syriacus | reverse complement strand
CTCAAGCCATAACAGATTTAAAGAGATGGCCAGTGGAATGCAGGTAGCACCATGAAGACTGTACTAATTAAAGCCTTAATCCAATAAATTTTGCAGTGGTGGATCAACGGCCGCACTTAATGAAGAATGTATGTAAAGATTCCAGCCCATAATGTATACGTTTGTTACCAAAAGAAAGACCGGAATGGAATCATCATGGCGACAACTGACCTAGACATATATAAAGAGAAGAAAAATAAAGCATAATCTTGATAAACCTTGAGCAAATTTAAAATGATTTACAAACTCTCGTAGTATACTAACAGCATACTCAGAAAATCCAAAATCGAAGTCCGTAAACAATAACAGATATATATATATATATAAACATATAAGTGGGGATTATCAAACAGAAGTTTTTGTATGAAACCTATCTTACATAACACCTACTATAAAGAAAGCAATACAATGCGTTTCAAGCTATAGTTTCTCTTGCTGATTGTTGTCCTGATGTGAAGTTGAGCCCAAACATTTCCTTAAATGTCTTCTCTGGGTCTACAAAGCCAACCAGCTTTGCAACAATGGCAGCGCTCTCGGCAATGTGATCCATGTCTTTACAGTCGGTCCACAAGCAGTAAGCCAACCGCAACCTCCTGTGTGTGTTCAGCCCGATGCCCCATTTAAGGAAGAGATTCTCTCTTTCTTGAGGGAGAGTCTCTTGCGCATCTGCTGTCAGCATATGCCTTTCACGACGTAGAGCCTTCTCACTGTATACAACATATTCATAGAGATATTAAGTTTGCTTTGGATTAAAAAGGGTATTTATCACCAATACTCCGCAAGTTAACGAGAATAATCTTAATACCTTGAAGCCGGGTTAAGAACTTTTCCGTTTTGCACCATATGATTACCGTGGGACAATACACTCCTAAGAAGACAGCCTCCTATGTTCGACCTCCGTGTATATATAATCTTTTGGATCTCCCTTAAATAGCAGAAAAAAGTAGGTCCTGTGACCAATGACACATTGCAAGCATGCCATAGTTCAATGATCTCTCTTTGAAGCCTCTTGAATTCCGAAGGCCATGCTGAAGGACTTCCACAATTATCTGGTATTGGGTCCAAGCCAACGTCTTTAACATCCTTACCATGTAAAATGGGCTCTGTGACCTGTACCTGTCATGCATGAACAATATCATATTCAGAAGGCTATTCTAAAGCATATCAACAATAGCATATCAGCATGGATCTCCTGTTTCGATCATGTAGTTAACTTACCGCATGATCAGCAAGTTGCTTCTTATACATTTCTTCTGTTCCTCCCATGGAAGTAGAGAAAACAGTATTATTCTGATCCTCTGGAGTTGGGACATCCGGAGCAATATTAATTGCAGCACCACTTGTCAAAGAACTTTGAGATCCATTTTTCGCTATCGGGGCATTAAGCTCATATTCGGTAGCACTTGTTGAAGAACTTTGAGATCCATTTCTAGACAACCCCTCGTTTGGGAGGTCATACTTTAACGCAGGAAGCTTTTTCCGGAAACTATCTGGTCTTCCAGGGAAATCTTTCTCATTCTCCATGGGAGGTGTGCTCTCATTCTTATCTAGCCTTTCAATCCATTCTGAGGTCAAAGCGGTCATCAGACTCGCTTGACAACTTATACTCCTAGTTAATTTCAGGCTTCTACGGCTAGATATTTTTCTTTTAGCTCCCATAAATATGGTTTTTCAGGAGATGGAAAAGCAATATCTGGATGGTTTCTACTGTTTTTCAAGTGGAATGACAGAGATTCTCGCTTTGATCTATCTTCATTCCCAATATCCATCAATCCTGAAATATCCGTGTTTTCTCTTGGAGAAGACTTATTATAATTTTCATAGTTCTTCGGGCTAGATTCTGACAAATTTGAGTCTGAATATCTATTCATACTTGACCTTCCGGAGTCAATGCAACGAACTTCTTTGCAGGGTGCCTCTGAATTTTCATCAAGTTCACCATTTTCGTCCTGGCGCCGATTACTTCCGACAAAATTTGGAATTTTAGGTGACAGCTGCGGGAAGGAACCGGGATGTGGTATTTTCGATTTGAAGTCAGGAAGCTGGAGGAAGCTCTCTTCAGAACTGCAGCTTTGCCTATCCGAAGGGGTAAAGGACCTATCACCGACATTCATAACAGGTGTAACAATGTTTGAATGTTCACAGTCACACGAATTTTGCACTCGCAGTTTGGGGTAATGAGGATCTGGAGATGCCTGGTGAAGGAGGAGAGAGATTGTTGTTATGGTAAAGTGAACTTAAAAGAGGCATCGAATGATTCAATTATTTAGACATACCCATATTTTCACTGATTTTTCATCTCCGGGACTTTCATCCTTTACCGATTGTCGCAGTTCCTCAACCTCATACCTAGCAAGTTCTCTTTGCTGTATCAGCGTGTTTATCTCTTTCTTCAGCTGCATGAAGCATGTAGGAAAATTGAATAATTCATGGACTAAAATTACCCACCAGCCATTCTAAAATTACTCAATGAGTGATGCAATGCAAATCGAACCTTTTCGATCTCGAGGTCTTTCTCTCTCAGTAATTCAGCAGAATCAGAGGAAGCAGAAGTCGTTCTTGCATTTCTCAGCTCGTTCTCTAGTCTAGCCAATTTTCTTTGCAATCGCTTCACTAATGCTTATCGGATACAACCACATTGACTTGTGCATTGGTAGTCCTTCTTTAGCACAACTTGCAAACAAGAGGGTGTTTCTCGATTGTTCAACATGAGTTCGTGCCGGACTCGGGTACAAATGATAGCAGTTCTAGCATTGCCTCCTAGGGAAGATGAAGTATACGGGTCAGTTTTGAATCTCTGAAAGGAATGTGCCCATTTCTTCCCTTGCTGCAGTCAAATGTAAATTTATAAGAAGATATGGTTACAATCACTGCTTTATGCTTGAGGCTCAAGGTGTATAAGCATCAAGTAGGGTAACCCTGAGTAAAAGTGAATCCGAATCCGAATTCATAAACATCAGGGACATGCATGAAAAGGAAAAGGAATGAAAAAAACCATGATAAGTATTTTTGTAAGTTTTATGGTACTAGAATCTAATTTTTGGCACAATACCAAAGGACAGGAAAGCAATGAAAGTTGCTGGTTTTCCATAAAAGGGATTCTCATTGTTCAGAAAGAAAAAGATTCTCAAAGTGCTACAAACATTAGAACAAGATTTGATAAGCTAACCTCAGCTTACGGATGACAGTTCCGAGTGTCAATAAGCTTCGGTTTATATGGCAACCTTCTTTCAACCTAGCACCAGCTGATAATGTCTGAGATGCACGTTCACTTCCTGCGAGATCAACAAAGTTCTGTAAAAAAATGGCTGAAAACATCAGTTTCTTTTTCCAATATCTGTTGTCCAATAAAATCAGACTGAAAAGTAGATTTGTTTCGTACCACAGTGGCTGCAAGGGTACTTGGTTTGCCATTGCCTAAAATTCTCGTGTGGAACTTTCTATTGTCTGATGAGGACATTGGCACATAAATATATATATCAATAAGTAAAACAGAATCTCATATCATTTTAGAGTGAACAGTATTGAAGTGTTGCCATGAAACAGAAAACATACCACTCTCAAAATTTGATGGGATCTAGAGCTTGTTTCATTCAGAGAAGTCTCTCCTATTTGTCTTTGAGCTGCCAACAAGCATCAACACATGCTTAAATACAGTCATGAGCTAGTTAAAGGGAGACTTGTTGAGACAATTTGTTACCTTCACACACCGATAGAAGCTCTTTAAAATGATTCCAGTCCCGCAGTGTTTCTTCTGTGAGTTTCTCAACAACTGTCCCTCTCTATTGAATCAGCTATCGGTTAGTGAGATATTCCGTAAGATAACTACTTCCTAAGAACAAATGATGTAACGTTGTAACTCACTTCTGGATCATCTAGAAGCCTAAGAGGAGTACTGTCTGCACTAAGGAGATCTCTGACGGATTCATTGTAAATTTCCATAGCCGAGAACTTCAGGATAAACTCTCTTTCTTTGTGCTACAGAAAAATACAGTATGTTTTTAGCCAAGGAGAGGGATACAATCGAATAGTATAACCACAAGTGCGCGACAAAAATGTTCCATCTCCATTACCCTTTGTATGTAGTCATAAATATCTGTCATGGCGTACTCGGTGATTCCGGTCATTGTATATGTCTTTCCACTGCTTGTTTGTCCGTAAGCAAAACACTTGCTGAAAAATAGTTTCATGTTAAGAATTGAAAAAGGAGATCATGAAGTTATGGGGAGTCAACAAAGAGCCTTATGGAGGCATGCAAAAGGAAAGAATAAGATGCACTCACAGTTTATACCACTAACAACTGAAAGAGCAACTTCCTTTGCTCCTGCTTCATACACTTGCTGGTTCGCGCAATCGGAGCTGAAAACTCTGTCTGAAATCAGCAGCACACCCACGAATCGGAAAGAACGAAAAAGAAAAAAAGAACTATGAGAAACGACTCATGTCAACTTCATACATGATGAAATGCCAATAATTTTCCTATCAAGAATCAAGGTCTTGGTAGTGACAAACTCCCAATTCACCTTAGGCAAGCAACATTCTATACCGGAGATTAAGACATGATTGTCGGGAAAGCAATCTATTATACATGAACTGAAATCTGATTTCTTACCAAATGTATAGGCAGTTGGGTACATGGATCTCTCGGAAACTGAAAGGCTGTTCCGGTATATGATAGTGTTATCATTGATGCATTCCCAGTCTGAATATCGTGCCTAGCTATTTCCTTCTCACTGAGAGGGCGCAGTCGAACTGAAACGAAAATTCTCTCCTCACAGCTTGCTGGCTCTTGCATTTGCTCATCTCCACCGTCCACCACATCTCCGAGCTTCTTTCTCCAAAAACGAATGCTTCTTTTTTTATCTCAGCTCCCTACCACTCATTCTTCTGCATTCAATTTGGCTCATCACAAACTCAAAAGGTTTGACAACGAAGCTCCTATTAGTATGAGGACCACCAAACTTTTAGGAAGTAACAAACATTGCCTGCAATCAACAAACTAATCATGGGTTAGCGCCAAATCTACCCTTCAGTAAATTGTCTCAACCCAGAAACAAAACCGCCCCATGTCTTTATCTGAAATCTTTATTCAGAAACGTCAATGTAAACACAAATAATTGGCCAAAGGGAAACAAAAACCGATCCTTTATCACCGGCTACAATAGTTCTTCAAGTCAACAAGCATACGGCGGGACTATTCAATTTGAGTTTTAATTAATTCAAGATTTTGGACTGTTCTAAGATGGACTCTGTTTACAGACTGTCAAAGTCAGATTCTCACACAGTTTAAAAACATAATCTTTTTGGAATAATCATTAAAAGAAATGAAATTACAATTAAGAAGTTTTACCTTGGGATCGAAGGGTATTACTATTTTCCAAGGAATGTTTGATATTTTCCCCAGATTTGGATTCGGAACATCTGCAAATATAACTTCGTTGTTTCCCTGGGTTTCTTCTTCTTCCAAATTTAACCTGAAAGAAACAACATAACCCAACCTCATTTTAAACCCAAATTCCAAATGCAGAGAACAATAAGCAGAATTGAATATCCTTTGAGCACGAAAAGAATTACAGGAACAAATTTCAACTAAACTTCAAATTCTTCAGCTTTCAAACTTCGAATTTGAACTCCCATCAGGCTGCATTGAGGGAAACAGAGAGCACAAGAGAAGAAAATTTATGATCTTTAATTCTCTTGAGAGGGAAGTTGGGGTCTTTTAATGCAATGAAGTGAAGTGAGTGAGATATTGATGTGGCTATGGCGCCTACTTCTTTGTTTTGATTGTTAGTTGATTTGGAAGCTGCTCTTAAAGTGAAAAAATAATTAACCTTCAAATTAAAACAAAAATTGGAAAAGCTTTTTGATAACAGAAGTTTATTAGATTACAGTTTAAGCTGTACCAAATTTGCTTAGCAAGTAAGCCTTGTTGTTGGTCGTTGCATTAAATTATTGCTCAAGTGTTCCAGATAGAACTAACTTTTCTAAATTTAAACTGGATTTCCATCTTTGGGTGGGTGCTAAAATGTATGATTCATCAAGCTTGATGGGTTATAATCTAGCATTAGGGCTTTTCACCTCTTTTGTTCTTTCTACTTTTAACACTTCACATCAAAATTCCCATGCATGACAGTTGAAATGCAAAAGGTAAAATTCTTCCATTAGTCTTTACAATGTGTAAATTATGTATTTAATCCTTCTAATTTAATTTGATCATTTTTTAACTTATACTTTTCAAATTCTGAAATGTGTCCTAATCTAAATATATATATATTTTTTGAAAATGAGATTTTGTATGGTTTTATTGATCGAACACATGCAAAACAGGGCATCAATATGAGTCTCGTTAAAAAATCTCTCTAAATGGAAGAAAATAAAGTGCACCATGTCGGTGTCTACCCAATGACATCTAATAATTCATATATATCTAAATCTACTTCCACATTACTGAGTAATGAGGATTTTGATAATGCATATCCAATAGTGTATATATATATTCATATGTTTTGAATTTGCACCACATAATAATTTTCGTATTTAAATTTAAATATTATTTGAATTTATAATATTTAAATCCACTAAAACATATTAGATATCCACAAATATTAAAATCCTCAATCGGAACTGTCATTTATATTATTAGTACTTATACATAAATTATAGATTTAGTTCCGATAATTCAATCATAAATCTTTATGCTATTTGAGTTAGGACCAAAATTTTTAATCCGAAAAGCATAAGAATTTAAATCGATCAAATTAGAATAGATAGACAAAACTCTCAAGTTATGTATAGTATAGGATCTAACTACAAAAATTTACCAATGCAAAAACATCATGTTTATCTTAGTAATTTGACATCATTTTCAATCAATTTTTTTGTATCATAAAAGTTCAAACATGGTGTATGATATTATTATTGAGTTATTACCAAATAATAATAATAATAATGATTTTGCATGTCAAAAACAAGTACGTATTTTATGTTACAATCCGACATTATTATATATAATTTGTAAGATTTGACAGCTTAAATAATTAGATTACATGCATGTGCTCTTCCCTTCTTTTGTTCTCTCAAGAACGACGCCTTCTCTTGATCTCTTTTTCACTCCACAAAACACCATTCCTTTCTTTCTGTTCTTTCTTGCTTTTGCTTTTCTAGCACATGGTTTCTATATTATTGAATTAGGTATATGACTATGTGTTTTCTTCTCATATTATCATCATACATATATGTATTCCTTGAAATGCACAAACATTAGGGTCATAATGTTTTATAAGTGTTCCGACTCAATTCATTTCATTATGTTATGTCACGAGACATAAGTTGTAATTATTTTCTTTTTATAAACTCCTCCAAGTTTTGTCTAGACGATAAAAACCATGGGGTTCTGTGAATGTATTTTTATGTTATAATCTGACTTAATATTTTAGTAAAATTAACAACAAAATTGAGGTGTTAGCACAAACTAAAAGAGTATCGATCTCAGTGCATGTAATCACCGTAAAATTCTTAAAAATTTTATCTAAAAAAAATTTAACAAAAATCAATTGAACAATCACAGTGGCATACACATGCAATAGAGTTATTATGCCCCATTCAGCGAAAGAAGGAAGTAGTGACCTTTAAATAACCTTCTAAAAGTATATTCCTTCTCAATGTAGGATATATGCCTTTTATTTTCTTAAAACATTATTAATTAACATGTCTGATTGATTAATAAGAGTATAATATGAAATTATTCTTTTTTTTAATTAATGAAATTATTCTTTTTGAATATTTATAAATTTCTTAATTTCTTTTACCATTTTATATATCTTCACATATTCGAATTTACGCTCTCAAAAATAAGAGAATACACTCTATTAGACGGATATTAATAAATCCATTTACATGGTTGAATTGGTATTCATTTACTATTTTATTAGGAAAAAAATGTGGGTTCGAAAATGTGAAGGTTAAGCATTGATGGGTACCAAGACGAGATTTATTGGGGGGGGGGGGGGATACTGTAATTCTAGTCTCCATGAGCATAGAGCTCTTAACAATATATTATAGAGAAATAAGTGCATTTTCTTTCAAATTAGCCTTTTCAACACATGGAAAATGTCACCTTCTGGTTTGTTTGATATCTCTTCTTCTGAAATTTAATATGATAATAATAAAATTTAAATTTGGCATTAGGAGCTTATTGTTTAAAAGTATAAACCGACCAAGAATGGTTGAAACTCGCTTTATGTAACCTAACCAATTAATTATAAACAACTGTATATCTCTGTAGATTAAATAAAGAAAATAATAATATTCATTTATGATTTAGTTTTTGATTAATTTTTATTTTCTCTGAAAAAAATCTTTTGAGTGCAGTGCAAGAATTAATAATCCCACCGACAAGATGGGGACGGTTTGCTAGATTATCAAAATCACATCTATAATTAATTGTTAACAAGGTGTTTAAACATCTTTTTACTATGAAAACATTGCAACAACCATATGTTTAGTAATAACACTTACTTAATAATTGGGCTACCTTAAAAAAATGTCTCAAAGAAAGCCTAACTGATAATCCGAATCATAAATGGGGTCTTCAAACTGTATACTATTTGATAACAATGCATATGCCTCTGTTTCCCTGGATTCAAGACATTGCTTTTGGTCTTGTTTTCGGCTCTGTTTTTTTTTTTTAGCTGCTTCTTAGTTGCATTTCTTTTTGTTTTCAGTTTATGCGGTCCAAGAGAGAAAAACCTAACTGATAAAAAAATAATAATGTTACGTTCAACGGAAGATGCAGAGCTACACTACACTGTCAAGTGGGGTTGATTTGGGTTTACGAAGATTGATACGTATCAATCTGTTTTGTTTTGCTTTCAAACGAGTTAATGTCGTCTATTCCAACAGGGCCCTGTTTGATTACACGGCAGTGGGCAAATGAGCAGGGTGGCAAATGGCAATGAAGCCCGAATTCACAGGGCATTTCAATTAGGGTTTTTGTGGTTCGTGTTACTCAAATCAAGAGTCATTATCTATGAATGTCGTACTTCAATTGATGCCATTAGTGCCTTACGTGGTCCAAATATAGCTTCATTTGTAATCACAAATTTTATATTATATGTATTTTATAATCAAGATTTAAATTAATATATGATTATTTGTGACAAAAAAATTGAACTCATGATCCTTTTATTAATTCCAGCATGAATGCTTAATATAATGGTAATGTCAATTAGGTTAGGTAGATGTATATTAGTAGAGAATATATATATATATATATAAGAAAAGAAAAGTGGAACAGGTAGCCCTCATAGCTATTGACAGATAGTTTGGTTTAATGCATTTGGGCGTGTTGATCAAACCAATAAAATATATGACGTTTCTCCAAATTATCACCTGAAACTTTTTTAATTGCGTAATTAATTTTTGTTTAACGTTGCTGTTAGTAGCTGACTCAGAATCTTCTTTAAAATAATCACTATTGTTATGATCGAGACGTTTAAAATGGTAACGTTTATAATGTTAGATATCTGAATTGACCGGAAAATAATTACGCATGTAAATGAGAAGATGTATAATTTGGACACTTAATTTTATATTAAAGTTTAATAGTATTATAAAAGTAAAGACAACCGGTTAAATTAAAAAAAAAAAAAGATAACCCTAATTTCTTTTCTTTTTTTCGTCCTCCTAATTTTTGAAGATTTATCTTATTTAATCCGAACCGATTCATGCCGCACATTTGATTTTGATGATCCCGACAAGTTTTTCTACATATACAAGACCTTGAATTTAAGACCTACTTAAGTAATATTAAATTGCTTATCACTTAAATCGACCCGTTGATTATAAAAGTAGATTTTAATATAGTATAGGAATTAGACCTTGGTATTGATATTCAAGATGGCATTCATGGTCTGGACAGTTTAAGGCATGTACAAGTTCTACTAAATTATTTTGCCTTGATTTGGACTTCAAGTTAGTACAAGACCGCAAGGCCCGCCTTGTCTAAACCCCAAAACAGATAGCTTGGAGACAGTTAAATTTATCCATTGGGCAGATGGAATTTCCTTGATTAATATATATCTTATAAAAGGAGAAACAGCAGAGAAATTTCTCACCATTTTGGAACTTTCTACCTCCTGTTTCTAGGATTACTAAAAGGGCACTGCTGCCCCTTGATGTTTGTTTGGTTTTAGCCTTCAAACTCAACATTTCTGGGCTTAAATGATCCATTGTAGAATTGTCAATGATCTTAGCACCATCTCCAACAAACAAGCTAAACCAGACAGCTTTGTTTTTTAATTTCAACTTGATTTTCTGCATATGGAATGATCAGTACAAAAAAAAGACGCGTTCTAAAGAAAATACTAGCTACTTGTAATCCACATATATTAGCTTGGGAAGTAAGATCAGAATTTGCCGGGAAAGTTCCTCGTAGTCACTTGAATTTGAATTTAGGGAATGGGATGTTTCTTTCTATAAAAGGAGCATAAGGGCAGTAACCTAGTCATCATTCAAAGTGAGATACCAGAGAAAGGAAGAAGCAGAGTGTACGAGTGAGAAAATGGAAACTGTGGAAGTAAACAACTTCGAGGGCGCATTGCCACTTCTGTCATTGAACCATGTCTCATTGTTGTGTAGATCAGTTTGGGATTCGATGCGGTTCTATGAAGAAGTTTTGAGCTTTGTTCCCATCAAACGCTCTTCTTCTTTCAAGTTCAATGGAGCTTGGTAAGCTTATCGCTTTATCATTGTTCAATAATTCCCCAGTTTTTAATGAAACTGATGTGTGAGATCTTATTCAGGTTGTATAACTATGGCATTGGGATACACTTCAGAATCCAACGATCGACGATTTCGACACTATCGCTGAACCGCGACCGATTAATCCTAAAGATAATCACATATCCTTTCAGGTATAGTGTTTGAGTTAAAATTGAATCTTTCAGAGACTAAGCCTGCATCTGCACCATTAACAAGTTTTGGTTTTTGATGACAGTGTACTGATGTTGGCCTGGTCTTAAGGAGGCCGGAAGACATGGGAATGAAGTACGTCACGGCCGTGGTCGAAGAGGAAGGGAACAAGGTTGAACAGGTGTTCTTCCATGATCCAGATGGTTACATGGTTGAGCTCTGCAACTGCGAGAACATTCCGATCATTCCACTTTCTTCATGCTCATTCAAGCCAAGGCTAAGCAGTTTCATCAAGTCTGCACCGGCTAAATGTGGATTCATGGAGAACGCGATGATGGAGAGCTTGAGCTTGGAAATGCTCAACATGTCATTTTGAAATTGCACCAGAGAAAAGAAAACTTTCACCATCTTTTTTCTCCTATTATACGCTACAATTGTTTTCACAGTTCTTACAAATTACAATGGCCTGCTGTCTTGTTTTTTCATGAACAAATTGTGTATTGCTTAAAAATAATTAAATTTTAATTTATATATATATATATATATGGATTTTAATTTATATAATTAAATTGCCTATTGTTTGTAGTGATCTAGAAATTTAAGAATAGAGTCCAAAATTATAATATTCTTTTCTTAAAAATAAAAAATATGCAAAAAATTTCCTCAACACATTAAACTAAATTTAAACATTTTTTCAAAATATTGAGATACACTTGGCCCCTGCAAGGACGGACGAAAGATTTGATGTTAAGAGTGGCGAACATATAAAATTCTAAGTAGTTGAGAATTTATAAGGTTTTGGGGACGAAAATATATTTATAATAAAAAAATAAAAATAAAATATCTAAAATATATATAAATTTAAAATTTTTTAAGGGGCGATCGCCCCCACCTGTCCCTCTAGATCCATCCATACCTAGGGGGCTTAGTGCATCCGTTACTAGCGACCACCTTAGATATAGATAAACTCACATCATCACCTCTGTCACTTTGTCAATTTAGATTTTTTTTCTTCAAAATTTCTTTAAAAGTAACGGAATTAAACATAAAAAAATCCATCATTTGGGGTTGAAAACTTTATCTGATTTGAGAAATTTGAGATATTTGTTCCAAAATATAAATAATGAAAAACATTTTTTAAGAAGACAAAAAATTCAGTTAATTCAAAATAAAAAATAATTTAAATCAAAATGATTTATATCAAAAATAACTTAAGCTAAAATTAAACTAGAAATAACTTGAACTCAATTTAATCGATTCAAATATGAAGCATAAATGACTTAAATTCGAATGGCTCTAAACTCACGATAACCCAAACAATTAACTAAAAATGAGATGAACTTGAATGGTAAATCAAATAAACGAACTTCAAACAACTTAATCCAAAATTATCTTACCTCAAAATCTTACTGACAAATCTTAGGGTGTTTTTGGTTTATGAAATGTAATATTACCTCCCGGAATAGAATTACCGGAATATAACATTACATGATATATTATTGGGAATGTTGTATTGTTGTGTTTGGTTTGTTTAGCAGGAATGTAAGAATATAATGTTTGGTTAAATGAATAAAAGATTATTGGAATGTATATTTATCAAATTGTCCTTATTATATATTTGTTTTTTAACAAGTTGAATTCTAAATATTCAAATGAAAATATTTGTATAAAAGATCATAGAAAATATATAATTTTACTATTTTTAATTTATATATTTTCTTTATAAAATTTAAATTCATAAAATTTATATAATTTTTTTATAAAATTTAAAAGATAAATAGGTTTAATGAAAGGGTTTAATTTTATTTTAACCCCTGAACTTCATATAAAATTCTAATTGTGGACTTTTTTGTAAATCTAAAACAATTTAAGGATAAATTTACAATTTAACCTTCATAGAAAATATTTTTTATTCAACAACAGAAGAATGATATTTTTGAAAAAAAAAATATTTTAAGTGCATTTTAGTCCAAACCCATGGGAAATGACAAATATCTAAGTAATTGGGGGGAATGACATTTTCGGTAAAACATCCTCAAAATGCCACTGTTAGGAATGACTTATTACCCTATATTAGAAATCTTTGCAATCCAAACATGGGTATTACATTCTGAAAAAAAAATTTCCCCCAGGTAATCTTCTTTCCCCCATCCAAAAGCATCCTTAATGATTTAAACTCAATTGAATACCGTAAAATTAAAATGATTACGAACTCTAAAGATTTATAACGTTATATTAACACGACCTAAATCCAACAAATCCCATAGCCAAAAGTTATTTAGTAGTGTTCGGGTACTTTTGTATTAGCAACTGTGTGATGTGTTCGCCATGCATGGGGCTGGGGATGATAAAGATGTAAACACCAACTGCAATGCAATATTTGTTGTATATATGATATAAGTATTTTTAAATAAATATCCTATTATAAAGTTTTGTGTTCATATATATATATATATATATATATATATATATTTATATATTTATCACTTATTTGAACATAAATATTGCATACTAACTGCTGCTAGCATCTGCCCAAACTATCACTCACTGTATTTCTCACTTGCACAACTCACGCACAAACCATCACAGCTGTTCCACTGCAATTTAAAACCGTGCATGAGGCAAGCACGTAGAGAGAAAAAAATGGTCCGAATGATTTCATTGAGGGTTCTTTCAAGGGTTAAACTTTCGCTTTCGCTTTTTGGATAATGTCATATTGTAAAGGGGAAGCAGCAAAGAAATTTCTTACCTTTTCGGGACTTTGTAACTTTCTGTCTTTAGGATTCCTCGCAACGCTTAAACCGCAGAGAAATTTGGTTAAGCTTTTTAAATCGCCATTTTTGGGCGCAAATGAATCATAATAGAATCGATTTGTCATTTGATCTTAGCAGCAGCTAATTCCACATTAACCTTAAAGAGCTTAGGCTACAAGCTGAACCACATAGCTTTGTTTTTGTCTTGCAATTCTGCAGATGAATTATTAGTACAAAACGCGTTCTAAAGCAGTAACTAGCTACTTGGAATCCACACAAAAATCTTCAAACCAGAAAGTATATAACATTGATTTGGAATGAAAGGAACGTTAGAAGAAAATTTCTACTGTCTATGTATCTGATTGAGAAGTTAAGAGAATTTGCCAGGAAAGTTCCTCTTGATTACTTGAATTTGAATTCAGAAAATGGGGTGTTTGTGTTTCTCTCTATAAAAGGAGCACAAGGCAGAGTAACCTAGTCATCATCCAAAGTGGAGATATTAGACAAAGGAAGAAGAAAAGTGTAAGAGTGAGAACATGGACACTGTGGAAGTAAACAAATTTGAGGCATTGCCACTTCTGTCATTGAATCATGTCTCACTCTTGTGTAGATCGGTTTGGGATTCGATGCGGTTCTATGAAGAAGTATTGGGCTTTGTTCCCATCAAACGCCCTTCTTCTTTCAAGTTCAATGGAGCTTGGTAAGCTTTCTGCACTGCCCTTTCTTCTATAAATCCGGTTTTCAATGAAACAGGAAACTAAATAACTGATGTTACGCAGGTTGTATAATTACGGCATTGGGATACACTTAATTGAGAATCCATCCATCGATGATTTTGAAGATATCGTTGAACCACGACCGATTAATCCTAAGGATAATCACATATCATTCCAGGTATAGTATATGAATTCAAGTTGAATATTTCAGAAACTAAGCCTCCACCTGCAGCGTTAACAAGTTTTTGGTTTTTGATGACAGTGTACAGATGTTGGCCTTGTCTTAAGGAGGCT
The DNA here is from genome assembly GCF_006381635.1 of Hibiscus syriacus. Taxonomy (NCBI): domain Eukaryota; kingdom Viridiplantae; phylum Streptophyta; class Magnoliopsida; order Malvales; family Malvaceae; genus Hibiscus; species Hibiscus syriacus. The sequence goes on along the minus strand of NW_024063406.1, from coordinate 250,682 downwards.
GGAAGATATGGGAATGAAGTATGTCACAGCTTTGGTCGAAGACGAAGGGAACAAGGTTGAACAGGTGTTCTTCCACGATCCAGATGGTTACATGGTTGAGCTCTGCAACTGCGAGAACATTCCAATCATTCCCCTTTCTTCATGCTCATTCAAGCCAAGGCTAAGCAGTTTCATAAAGTCTGCACCGACTAAGTGCGGATTCATGGAAAACGCGATGATGGAGAGCTTGAGCATGGAAATGCTCAACATGTCGTTTTGAAATTGCACCAGAGGAATGATAATTGTGAACAACTTTCACGTTCTTTTCTCTGCTATCCTATGCTGCAACTGTTTTCACAGGTCTTACAATAGTTTGCCGTCTTGTTTTGAACGAAGAAATTGTGTATTTGTTAATAGTTAATAAGTTTGTGGGTTTGAGTGTTGTAATCCCTGTGCAATAAATCTATACCCTGTAAGCCTAAATGAGGCTTTTGATTGTATTAAAATTGAAAGAAAAAAACTATGGCCTATGATATCAAAAAGGATGAAAAAATGGTCATATTGTGCCTTGGCCTGGCAATGCCAGTTGCCAATATTATTTGTGAAATGTCAACTATGCAGCAGCTAATGCTGCTTTGTTTGTTTTTTTTTTTACAAAACAAACATGTTTCAATTTACGAAACTGTCATCCTTCAAATATCTTAGTTCTGTTGCTTGTCTTAGTTCCTGTAAGTTTTTCCGGTTTTATTGTCGACAAATTCTGTACTTGATGCGATCATGTATGTGCACCTACATTACACAAGTACATTCAGGGATAAAAACTATAGTCTAAATTCCGTCTATACATCAAAACAGTTCTCTTAAGCTTGCAAAATTGATCTGTGTTGTCGGTTTTTATGTCCGAAGGAACAATAAATCGATGTTCTCAGCGGCAGTGATGATGACAAGTAGACCTGATCTCCGTTTGCTTAAATTTTACTAGGAAGCCAGTAGCCTGGGGACACCTCATTTGTCCTTCTCTTAACTTCTCCATAGCTGGTCAAATTATCATCTCTTTCACTTCTCCATGAACTAGAATAGTTGTTCAGTAAAGTTTTCAGACTGCCCTCATTGCTCATACCAGAAACAGAAGAATGTAATTCATTGCAAAGAACTGATCTCTAACCTGTCGTTTTTTCTAAATTTTGTTTTTGTTTGACATGTTAAAGCGCTAAGGCTGAAATTGTTCGACTACCTAAATGGTCCAAGCGACCAGATCCGGATGCAAGTTATGTATGGGCAAAGAACCTGATAACTATAACAAGAAGGAAGATCAATCACTGATGATGACAATAGTAACAGATAGGATGGAGGCCAACAACACATGTCGAAGGCACTTCGGGACATGTAGGACTCTCCATTACATGATAAGATATGATCAATTTCATTATAACAGAAAACAAGGAGAGAACGAAAGGATTTTGTAATGATGGAAAGATCAGTAGTCTGCTCTTCCGATTAAATTTTCAGTGCAATTAAATTTATAAAGCTATTGGAAGATACGGACAAGCTAATAGACATAGCCCTTGACAAACATTCCTTGCTTGGCTTCCTCCGACTCTCCCTCACTTGTGTACTTTCCGAGTTGAGCAAGAGAATTGGTATTTGCCCGGATAAGCAGCGCTTCCTGCGCCGACTTCACATTCTCAGGCCTGCCTCCCCACGTCTTCAGGCATGTATTTTGAAGGACTCTTCCATATGAGATGACACATGCCATGGGTTTGGAGCTTGGTTCATTGCATTCAAGTTCAAGGTAGCCTCAACTTCTGACTACCCACCAGACAAAAACTGCCAAGAGATATCTTGTTTGAGGCTGTTAAACGCGGGCCTATCATCAACTGACACAAGGGATGCTTACTTGGCAACTTGGTATGGCAGAGGTGTGGCTGATACAAGGTGGGGGCTTTAAGTACATATCTTCTGGTAATCTTGTCTTGAAATAAAAGGTTGAATATCCTTAAATTTGCAAAACCAGAATCAATGCTAAGATCACCCAAAAGGCAACATGTAGACGTAAATTCGACTGCCTAAAGTGTCGTTAACTTGGGAATGCTTATATTTTTCTTCTAGTGAACCAACAAATTAACTTCCTTCTCGGAATCAGTTTGATGCATTCATTCTCTTTCTAATAAGAAATCAAGTATTAGATTCTTCTGATTACAATACATGCCGATGTTAAGTGAAGATGAACATAAATAAATGACAGTCTAAAGTAATATATGTCCCTTTGTTTCAAGTACGTATTCTGTATGCAACAAAAATACGTATCATATTTCAATGCAAGAGGTGTCCTGGAGTTAAGGCATTGACCAGTAGCCACTAATTCTGCAGCCATAAGAGAAGGTGCAAATTTTTCTAACAAGGACAGCAATTGAAAGCATGGAAGAGAATGGTGTAGTAGAATCAATGCGTTAGCCTCATTGATCACCTCAAGTTGTAGAAGTGAGCTTATGTGATACATGCATCACAAGGTTCACATCAAAGGAAGAAGTAATAACTCTTCCAAATGATCCACTCGTCCAAGCTTTGGAAAAGAAGATCAGAACAGCAGCGCACTTGAGACGACTTTTTGAATGGGATCCTGATATTATTTGGTCGGCATGTCTTCTGGAGATACAACCGTCTGTCTCTTATCTTTCTAACGGTTCTTGAATCGCATCAATCCGATATCGGGAACTCAAGATATGGTCATTTTACTGAAGACGGTGCATGCAGGAAATCCTATACGGGATTAATACGTTATTTTGTAAATATTACGAATTTTCAATATTTATATTGATTATTTGTAATATAATTTAATATAGGATGATTAATTATCTTTTAGGATCAGATTTATTATTTTATTAGGAATTAAGGTTGGGTTAAAACAATATTTTTAGTTATTATTATTTTATTAGGAATTAGGGTTAAAACATGTTTAGTTTATTAATATTTTATTCTTTAGTTATTTAGGACCTTTAGAATTCAGCCCCTATATAAAGGAGGCTTCATTCAACTTTGTAAATCAGATTTCTTTGATTAATAATACAACGAGAGTTCGTTTTTGCAAGTGCTGATTGCCTTGTGCCTTCGAAGCTTCTTCTCCTTGAGTTCTTTCAAGTTCTTGTGAGGGAGATTAATCTTCACACTCCAATTTGCCTTTTCATCACGACTAGGAGGGTTGGTTAGAGCCATTTATCGTGTTTGCCTTTTCATTGCGACTAGGAGGGCTCGATAGGACACTTATCCATCTATTATCCACAAATCCATTCGCACCATCAATCGTCTTTACCGTTCACCTTCATAAGGGAGATATTTTGATTTCTTTATTATCTTATTTCATCTTCCGTTTATTTATCTTTTGTTTATTTTATTCTAATCTATTGCCTTGATTCCAGCACATAAAAGAAACTCTAAGAACCCTACTTGCTACCGCCACCTTCCCCTATTCGTTCCCTTTGTTCTTAATCGAGTCTAGAGCTTTCTAGGTTTGATTCTTCAACAAGAGCAACGTTCATCAATCCGCCACCGCTTCCCTATCAATTGGTATCAGATTTGGGCCGATTCTTGGAAAGAAACAAGCAATCTTGCTTGTTCTTGCACACAAAATCGTCAAGGTACCCCAACGGAGCTAGTTCACAAAAGATTCAGCGTTTCAGGTTCTTTTTATTTAATTTTAATTTAGATTTAAATCCTTCTTGTTAGTTTGCTATTTTTTTTTTCAAAAAAACAAAAAAGGCAAAAAAAAAAAAGGCAAAAAAACAAAAAAAGAGCCAAAAAAGCCAAAATTTCAAAAAAAAAATTGCAAACGAAGGTATTTAGGGCTGATTTTATCCATATATCATATTCATTCTAAGATTAAACCCCAGTCCAAATTTCACCCCAATTGGAGTTCATTGGAGCCTTCAAATACATCATTCAAGTTTCATCGGCAGATTCGGTTTAGAATCTTGTCGAATTTCTTGAAAATTTTACAGGAGGAATTTCGTGGTGAAAATTTCCAGATTGAAAATTCATATATTGAAGATCATTCAAACAAAAAATCAGAATTTTTGGAGATCAACAACACCTTCGAACAAAGCGATCAAGAAAAACAGATTGTTTGAGGACTCACCGTTCAACAGAGTCTACTGGATACTACTGAGGTATTTGGTTCTGAAATTTTACAGGTGGTTTCTTGACGCATCAAAAGACATTCAAGAATTTTTCAAGAATTTTTGACACCGGTAACCCCTCAAAAACGTTGCTCAAATTGATCCAGCGTTTTCCAGGTTTCTGGGTTGGTTCTTTTTTTTCTTTGACTCTTAGTGCTTTAAGTTCTTTTTTTTTCCTTGTTATTGTTCTTTTACATTATCTAACACATTATCTTCATTGTGTTAGTAGGACTAAAGAGTTTGCATACTTCTTCCTTCTTTGCATTCTCGTTCGCTTGGAGTCTAACATTTGTTTGGCCTCTTAGAGCTTTTAGGTTTTTCTTATCGCCTTTGCTAGTAATCAAACTCCGATACGAACTGTGAAAGACTACTTGGTAAAGTGAGTTTTAAAGAGTACAATATCGGCTTACTTGCCTCTCGTTGTGTTACTTTCTTGGAGTGACTTGTGAGGTTTCTTGCTTTGTTGAATTTATTTTATTTTTATTTTACTTTAAAATTTTCTTTTGAGTGTTATGATTTCAGAATGGGCGACACTAACAACAAGACACTTACGGCTATCTTAGCCACACTTGCCCGACTCAAGACTCAAGTTGAAAGATTTGATGAAATCGTGAGAGAACGACAAGAACCACAACTGAATCTACCAAACCATAATCCAAGACCACACAATGTTGAACTTTTGGTACCCGAGAAAGAACAACCACGTTTCCAAGCACCCAAACTCTTTACAAAACCAAAGTTCATGATCCCGTCTTTCAAAGGAGACAACGATCCAGACAGGTACATCGAATGGGAAGGAAAAGTTGATCTCATGTTCGCATACCATGACTGCCCCCAAGCTAAACAAGTTCACCTGATCACCATACAATTTGAAGGATATGCTCGAACTTGGTGGATGCAAACAAGGAAAAAGATCCAGAACTTCCAAATTCCAACAATCACTTCTTGGACCGACCTCAAACAAACCATGAGGAACCGATTCCTACCGACACATTATACACGAGAAGTTAAACAACGACTACACCGACTTCGACAAGGTAGAAGTTCAGTTGAAGATTACTACAAGGAGATGCAGTCCTTACTCAATAGGGCTAACATAACCGAAAAAGAAGAAGTCACCGTATCAAGATTCGTCGTCGGCTTAAACTCAAACATCACTGATCTTCTTGATCTACAAGGGTACGAAAACCTTGAAGATACACTAAAGAAAGCAATGACAATCGAAGCACAAATCCAAAGGAGATCTCGAATCAGTGAACATTACCAAGGTACTTCATCCTCTTACCAAGGTAATCCTTCAAATCCTTCCTCATCTTCTACTCCATCTTCTCTGAAAAAGCCAAGAGATGACAAACCTGACAATGAGAAAGAACGACCAGCAAAGAATGACACACTTCTAGCCCCTAAAGATCAAATTTGTGAGGAGGTAGGGAAATCAAAAAAAGAAAAAGTTGAGAAAGAGGCAAAAGAAAAAGAGGTCACTAGTTACAAAAGCCAAAAGTATAATGACCCATGGGAGGTGAGTGAACCTAATTGTGAGAAGAAAAGAGTGACTCAAAATCTACGTGTGAGCACAAAAGAATTGAGAGAGAACCTTCTTTACAAACAGCCTTTCATCCTTGTTCGCTTTAGAGAATCAATTGTTTCGATTTCTAACATTAACAAGGATTTGCCTAGTGTGTTTTCATCTTTGTTACAGGATTTTCGAGAAGTGTTAGGTGATCCACCTGACGGATTACCACTGGAAAAAGGAAAAAACACCAAACCAATCTAATTCAAGGTTCCATCATACCTCGTCAAACATACAATCTCGAAGAAACCAAAGAGTTAGATTTGTTACAAAAAGGCTACATCCATGAAAGCCTTAGTCGTAACGTCATCTTAATGACGAAACATGACTTGAACAACTCCACATGCTTTATAGTTCGTGCACAGGGAATCCATGTAAATGATGAGAAAGTAAAAGCAACACGAGACTGGACCACACCATCTTCCATCACCAAGAGTTGTCGAATAGTGCTAGGTGACCCTCCTGACGGGTTACCACCTGAAAGCCCTAATCACTATGCCATACCAATGAAGAGTCACGATTTACGAGAGTCCAAAGGTAAATATTTTATTACTCATTTTAATGACATTGTAACGTACTTCTTCTCCTTCTTTGGACTAATGTTTCTACTCGAACCTATTAGAAGAACAAAGTCTCGAAGATTCAAAGCATATCTATTCGGTAAGCATAATGTGAATGAATTACTAAACTATTCTAATGTTGCTCCCTTTAATGTTTCAGATTCGAGGTCGAATCTTTTTGAAGAAAGGGAGGATGATACATGCATCACAAGGTTCACATCAAAGGAAGAAGTAATAACTCTTCCAAATGATCCACTCGTCCAAGCTTTGGAAAAGAAGATCAGAACAGCAGCGCACTTGAGACGACTTTTTGAATGGGATCCTGATATTATTTGGTCGGCATGTCTTCTGGAGATACAACCGTATGTCTCTTATCTTTCTAACGGTTCTTGAATCGCATCAATCCGATATCGGGAACTCAGATATGGTCATTTTACTGAAGACGTGCATGCAGGAAATCCTATACGGGATTAATACGTTATTTTGTAAATATTACGAATTTTCAATATTTATATTGATTATTTGTAATATAATTTAATATAGGATGATTAATTATCTTTTAGGATCAGATTTATTATTTTATTAGGAATTAAGGTTGGGTTAAAACAATATTTTTAGTTATTATTATTTTATTAGGAATTAGGGTTAAAACATGTTTAGTTTATTAATATTTTATTCTTTAGTTATTTAGGACCTTTAGAATTCAGCCCCTATATAAAGGAGGCTTCATTCAACTTTGTAAATCAGATTTCTTTGATTAATAATACAACGAGAGTTCGTTTTTGCAAGTGCTGATTGCCTTGTGCCTTCGAAGCTTCTTCTCCTTGAGTTCTTTCAAGTTCTTGTGAGGGAGATTAATCTTCACACTCCAATTTGCCTTTTCATCACGACTAGGAGGGTTGGTTAGAGCCATTTATCGTGTTTGCCTTTTCATTGCGACTAGGAGGGCTCGATAGGACACTTATCCATCTATTATCCACAAATCCATTCGCACCATCAATCGTCTTTACCGTTCACCTTCATAAGGGAGATATTTTGATTTCTTTATTATCTTATTTCATCTTCCGTTTATTTATCTTTTGTTTATTTTATTCTAATCTTATTGCCTTGATTCCAGCACATAAAAGAAACTCTAAGAACCCTACTTGCTACCGCCACCTTCCCCTATTCGTTCCCTTTGTTCTTAATCGAGTCTAGAGCTTTCTAGGTTTGATTCTTCAACAAGAGCAACGTTCATCAATCCGCCACCGCTTCCCTATCATTATGACCAAGCAATTCTGTCGTAACATCAATGGCCCCATAGTCGAGAGATTTGGCTGTACGCCTATGGAAAATGCAACTAAATAAACAAAGAAGCAGACGCCTTTGGTTGTGGAGGAGAAAATATCCTTCAGAGGAATATAGGAATCATTGTGGAACAGAAGCAGACACTGCAACTTAAAAACATAAAAACACCGATGAGAAAACACAAGGCTGTTCTCTGCCGTTACGGTGCATCTTAGAGCTCGGGTGCTTCAAATGATGTATGATACTGTTTCTAATTTTCAACCCCACAAACAAATTCTCTGAGCATTTCCAAGACGATTTAGAGTCTTAGTCACAAATACGGGGAGTAGAACAAGGGAAAGAAAAACGCATGTAAGAAACCACAATTCAGAAAATCAACAACCTATCTTTACTTTGAACTGGTTTTACATCTTTTACCACAAAACAAAAATAATTTGCCCACAAATCTTTTTTCTAGCAAACTGTGGTTTTGGGCGATAACTTCAGCACAATTATCATCAATGTTCAAAGTAGAAATATGACAGCTCTCATAAGCTAATATAACATGCTCAATGAGCTACTAAAAAGAAAATCTGTGGTTATCCACTACTTCAAAATTGGGAGTCTTATAATAAGAAACCTGATGCTCTAGCACTACTTTAGATATGTGGAAGAAACCCAAAGTAGCACATAGGTTATCAATGATGTCAACACTTCAAAACTCCTCGGGCCCTTAAGAATAGGAATAGGTGGAATCACGGATACCATCAAGAAGGTTCCCACCAACCAGGAGAACATAAAAGCTCCAGCCCTGCAGATATAAATTGATTACATAGGGTGCTAATTATTCATCATAGTTTGGAAGGATCTGATTAGGAACATTCATCTTCTTGACAAGTACTATATGTAAAGGCTGCAGGATTATATTAAGACTAAAATGAAAATTTAAGAAGAAAATGCCTTAGAAAGAGATATCAGGGATACCGTATCATATTTTAGGTTAACACTGGAAATGTCATCACATACCCATAAAGTAGAGCTCGGACTTTGCTCTTCAACCGATCATGTATGAAGTAGAAGGAAGCTAACAGTGATATAGCTACTTGCAGGGTTGGGCCTTCTTCAGTTGGGAAGAGAACAGTGAGAACTCCAAGCACTAAAAATGCTAAGGATGTTTTTACAATGACCTTGGTGGGTGGAGTTTGGAATCTGCTTGTCACAGCCTGTACAACCCGGGATTGTTTGACTTCCCTGACCTTTTTCTTGATGTCAATTTTTGGGTTCCTCCTTTCATAGAACTTCTGCATAATTATTTTGTCATGGGCTGCTTCAATTGCATCCACACTAGGTTTATGCCCCCCATATCTACTAATAAGGAAGTTTCGTGCAGCTTGAATTTCATCCTCAGAAGCCTCCTTGCTTATTCCTAGCCGTTTGTATGGGTCCCGAACATTAATCCTAGGAAATATAGTTGATCCTGCAAAAGCAGTTAATGAATAAAATTAGCAGAAAAGCACAATTCAGTGAAACAATTCTCCATAAGTTCAATATTACCACCCGATTCACTAGCCATATCACCATAGGACGCATCCATTGCACATTTGATCAAATGAGTTTTCTGTGTCTTCCACCTTCTGATAGAAACCGTCCAACTATTCCTGTACCGTAACAGTAAAAGGACCACAGCATCATGTTACCAAACTCAAAGTTTAGTTTACTAGTTCATGTTGCCGGAGCTCTACCTTGCAAGACGAAGATTGCTGAATTTCTCATTTGGTTTGCCAGCAATCGGAATAGCCGAAACTTTCCTGCATACTACCAACCCTTGATTGCGGTCAGGTAGCCAAAGACAACATCTTGAGGGACTCCCGGTCAGTCCAGAGACGCTCATTTTTTAATACCTCGATTGGCTTTTGTCCAAGAAAAAATCTCAATGAGCTACGTTAGATGGCAATTTGAATTGAATAAAGAATAAACAAAACTTAACATTGCCTATTTTATTTCCTCTGTAAAAGTAAACAGTATACCCCATTACATTGAATCTAATATGAATTCATTCTTTACTCAATATATATATATATATATATATATATATATGAATTCATTCATTTATCGTCCTTGAAAACATCTCAATAGAACATTTTGTTTCACTTTCTTATAAGTTATAACCCAACCCATTGGGTAGCTTGAAAACCGTTAAGAATAAAATATCAAGACGCTAATCGGAAAGACACCCATTATCAACCAACAACAGTTCAGCTAAAATCGCAGGAAAGGCTGCAAATTTATCTTCACCAATTAAAAGCGGCTGGAAAGCAGCGAACTTTTTCCATATAAATTGAGAGAACTTAAGGGCCGAATAAATGTAAGACTAATTAAAGAAACGGTTTCCAGGTTATTCAGTGTTAAACCAGTGAGCATTCAGAGGAAGCAATATAAATGCGGGAAAGATACTGGGCTACTGGCGAGAGAAGACATACCTTTCTCGAGCTGACTGAAAATACAAAGTCAGGCCGAACTAGAATGTGTTGGCAATGGATAGGGAAGTAGTGTGGGAAGCTTGAGGAAACACACTAAAACCCTTCTTTCCATCCTCAAAGCCTAAACACCAGAATCCGTTGTAGTCTAGTTGGTTAGGATACTCGGCTCTCACCCGAGAGACCCGGGTTCAAGTCCCGGCAACGGAATTTAAGATCTTTTTTTTAACATTTTTTATTCTTCTTCTGCTAAGATATGGCACAATGAAGTTATACTTTATATTTTGCCACGCAGGAAGATGCACATGGTTTCTACATTGCTAATCTGTAAAGGTCATTGGAAACCAGATGAATTTGCCAATATCTCAGCTCAAAAACTGCACTCTGTGGCAGTGCACTGTCTACTACGACATCAATAGACGAGAAAGATGCTGAAGACCAAAGAAAATTAGCTTTGATAACCTGGAATTTATCTACATGTTTTTTCTCTCAATCATAACAATACTCAGTTTCCATCCCTTTGTCATACTGTTCCACGCTTCTGGCCAAAAACAATAACGTTCGCTTTGTTCTTTCTCTTAGCATATTAGCAAGCTAGCTCACTCTAGAAATAATAAGAGAAATTAGATATGGTCCACCTTCTTTATTCATCTTGTTCTCTTTCTGCACCATTTCCCATTCAAACCCAAAATGTCAAACCGCTGTGAAAAGTGAAAACCCCAATAATTTCCTACTCCCATCACAAAAACTTGCTAGCATTACCCAGATTTATCAAATCAAAGTAAATTCTACTGTGTTTTCATAATCCATGTTTGCTGGATTTTGGAATAAGCTGAAACTGACAATGGAGACTGAAAATTGAAGGGTGAGTACATACATGACACAATCACGGAGTACCCTAACAGATGACCTTTATTTTCAATTATTGAATTTTGGGTTTCTCTTGTAAATGACCTGGAAAACCAACAGACAAAAACAGCCCACTGAAAGCCACTGCTTGGTCTAAAGGGAATGGCAGATATTGGATTACAATGTCATCATCCTCTTTGGGTTTGGAACCAGCTCCATAAAAATGGAGTCTTTGAATCTTCAATATCAACTCAAATGTCAAAAGTTTAAGCTTTAACATATTCTCCAGGAAGTTTGAAACTTTGTATTCTTTTTTTTTTTCTTTTTTTTAACTAGCAATATGATAATGAGGCTACTCATGTTTGTCGTACTCTTGATAGGAGCAACTTTCTCGGTAACCTCAAGCAGCCTTAGCCAATATGAGGTGATTGAAAAACAATATCTGAACTGGGTTAGACACAGGTCCTTTCACAAGCAATCACTCTTTGGAAAACCAAAGAACAAACTAAAGCCCTGCTTAAACATAAGGGTGAACAAGAAGCCAAGTTTAGCAGGGTTTTCTTCCGTGCGGAAGGCGATTCGTCCGATTCCAATCATTAATCAATGCCGGGTTGTAATCTCCATTGGAGCAGGAACTTACAGGTTTGTTTGTAGAGTTGTTCTTTATAGCTTTGTTTCTTACAGGTTTCTGATTCGGAATTCGGATGGCAAATACAGAGACAAGATTGAAGTCCCTGCAACTATGGCAGGTGCCGGTGCAGACAAAACAGTCATCGAGTGGGATGACACAGCTGACAAGATGGGGCAGTCAGACCATTCACTTGGCATATATGACTCTGCAACATTCGCCATTAATTCTCCATATTTCATTGCAAAGAACATCACCTTCAAGGTCAGCCATTGTTTTTTATATATTACAATCTCATCACTTTCCTATAATGTTAATCACCAATGTTGTTGGGTAGAAGAACAAAGCACCATTACCGCCATCAGGAGCATTAGGAAAGCAAGCGGTGGCACTGAGGATTTCGGCCGATGCAGCCGCCTTTATCGGTTGTAAGTTCATCGGAGCGCAAGATACTCTATATGATCACATTGGTCGACATTACTTCAAAGACTGCTACATTGAAGGTTCGGTAGATTTCATATTTGGAAACGGGCGTTCCCTCTACAAGGACTGCCATTTACATGCCGTTACCAACAGCTATGGAGCCTTGACAGCCCAGAAAAGGGAGAGCTTCCTTGAGGAAACAGTCTTCTCTTTCGTTAACTGTAGGGTTACCGGGTCGGGTGAACTCTACTTGGGTCGAGCTTTGGGAGTTTTCTCTAGGGTAGTGTTTGTTTATACTTACATGGATAAGATCATCACTCCAAGAGGATGGTATGATTGGGGAGACAAAAATAGAGGAATGTAAATGATCTCTCTTCCCCTTACGTCGATTTAGATACGAGTTTAAGTAATGTGTCTGAAACATGTTGGATTTACATTGCAGGACTGTATTTTATGGACAGTACAAGTGTTCGGGACCTGGAGCTGATTTTGGCGGCCGAGTTTCATGGGCTAGAGAACTTAATAAATCGCAGGCGAAACCGTTTATTTCGGTTGATTTCATTGATGGCCAACCTATGCTCATTTTTCCAATTTAGTACCTTATGTTTATTTAATTCTAGTTTGGTGTCTAACGTTTTATTCCGTTACTCAAAATGGGTCAAGTCATGACGGACCGTTAATTTTCTCCGATAAGTGACACATGTCACAATATGATAATTTTAAAAAATATATAAATTTAAAAAAAATAAAATTATATATTTTTAAAAAAGAAAACACATAAATTTCAAAATAACCCCAAAACTTTGAAAACCTTCATTTCAACTCTTAAACCCATGTCGACCACCACCCTTTGCCATCGATGAGGCTCCACCCCCTCACTTCCCCCTGGCAACCAAAAATCCTATGAAATTGTTATTGATCAAAGGTCGATCGACTGCGAATCGACGTTTTATACCCTGCGAACCCTAGGATGAAAATAGCAATCCCAAGCGATTTTGACTGCCAAACGACGACAACTACGATGACTTATAACTAGGATGATGACAAGGACTACGTCGGCGACAGTGGTTGTAGCCGAAAAAGGCGGTGGCAGGGGGTTATTGTTAGGATTCAGAGATTTTAAGGATTTTGAAGCTTTTTATAATTTAAAAGAAATAAGGTTTTTTTATAGATATAATAATATTTTTAATATTTTTTAATAAATAAATTTTAAAATTAAGAGATTGTGACACATGTCACTTAACAGATAAAACTAACGGTCCGTCGTGGCTTGACTCGTTTAACAGAATGAAACGTTAAAATCAAACCGGAACGAAATAAACGATAGACACTAAACTGGTGGACACCTTTTGTATATTTAAGTCTATTTTTATTATGTATGTAGGTAATATGCTTTTAAGATAAATTAAGACTCGAGCTCATAAACTTAGAGACTTTTAAGGCCATATTTTTCACCAAATTATATTTTTTAAGTTACATATTACAACTATAATTATAACGGGAATACATCCTAATCCATAAAGTTAATCACTAAAATTATTAATCGAATGTCCATTGATCCACAAATGATGTGATGACTTGTAAGAAAAACAATAAGGTAATTGCAAAGGGGATCCCTAAAAATTTATCATATTATAAATTGATTCATAAACTTTAAAAATATTTTATATCAATCTCCAAATTATGATCACATTCTAAATTAATCCATAAACTTTAAAATATTTGATATTAATCCTTGAAGTATCAATATCATTTTATTTTGATACTTCCATTAATATGTCGTTAGTACTAGTGATTTTTGAAGGTCCTACGAATTGAGCTTGTAACCTCTTATAAAAATTTAATTTACTTTCGAAGGTCCTGAGAATTGAATCTATGACCTATAAAAATTATGTTTTTAAGGTCATGATAATTTTTTAGGTGGTCACAAATTTAATTCTTAGGTCCGAAAAAATAAATTTTTTAACTAGTAGAATTGTCCACATGTTAACAGAAGATCAAAATGGAATGATATTGATAGTTTTAGGACTCATAGAATATTTTAAGTTTTAAAGACTAATTTAGAAGGGGTCATAGTTTGAGGACTGATAAAAAACATTTTAAAGTTTAAAGATTAATTTAAAATAGTAGCATAGTTTGAGGGCTTTAAATAATTAATTAAAAATACAATTTTAAATTTTTTTAATCAAATATGAATATACTTAAAAATAAACAATCAGATCCTTTGTGGGAACAGTTGACTGTCTGAAGAACATAAAAACCGGGAGATCCTTTGTGGTGTTGAAAAGTCAAAGATTTGCTCTCCTTGAAATTGACGGTGAAGAATCAACAGCGAAAGGCCTCCCTCCGTTTCCCGAGACAAGAGCTGCCAATGCCAATTCCATTCCCTGTTTTAGTAAGCAATGCCCCCTATTAGTATAATCCTCAATATCCTATCTTATCTCCATTTTCATCTTCTTCTCTCATATTTCTCAAACTCTGCAGCAGCAGGTACTTGTTTTTCTTCTTCCAGTTTCACGTCATTCATTCAACCGAATGTTCTTATAACTAACCCATTTTTCCCTTTTCTGCTTAAAGCTTTCGCTTATTGGGAATTCAATTCGCATATTTTCTTTGAATCAAATTTCCAATTTAATGGCCGCTGTGGCTGCTTGTAAACGCTTGAGTAAAATCGGAACCAATTCGTGGATGACAAGCGGAGTTAGCAGATTTAAGGGAGTGGTTTCCCCTCTCGATACGTCAACGTTTCTTCCCTCGGCAATTCGATTGTCAGCTTCTCCTTCTCCATTCTCACAATGCAGACATGTTTCTCAGCAGCTCGTGAAGTCAAATGGAAAAAGATTGTTTCTCATAGACACATTAGCTTTGGTAATTTCAAAATTTTCAATTTTTTTTTTTGGGGGGAGGTTGATTTCAATTCGTCTTCATTATTGAGAAAATGAAAGTGTGCATTGTTCTTAGGTTAGGAGATTCGAGGCGGAAGGTCTGCCTTCGAAGCAAGCTGAGGCCATAACAGTTGCCATAACTGAAGTTTTGAATGGCAGCTTGGAAAATCTGTCTCTTTCGGTTGTTTCCAGGGCTGACATGCAGAAAGTAAGTACTTTTCTGTTACAATGCAAGGCGGTTTATTGGACTGAAGTAAGTGCTTCTCCAAAATTTTATTCCTATTTCCTTATATTAACTCGCAAAAGGGTGTCCTTTGGCAGAGTCAAATGACTCAAGAATCCAATCTTTCGAAGCTGAAATCAGAAGTTCAAAGTTCTCAGGTATTTACCAATTCTTTACATTCAACATTGATTATTTTAATTGGAATTTCCAAACATGTTAATTTTAGTGCATGTATGTATCTGTGTGTTTAATTAATTGAATCCCTTTTGAGTTGTTTCGATTAATAAGTCGCTTTGGGACTCCAAATCTTGTTTTGAACTAATAACATTTGATTGCTTGAATGGGAGAAACAGTATACATTGATGGTATATGATCTTAGCGTTGCTAGAAACAGTATATATTGATGGTATATGATCTTAGCACTGCTAGAAACAGTATATATTGATGTTATATGATGTCAACATTTGGGACTCCAAAGCTCTTCCTGGAATTTCGAATGTGAAACATTTGTTATGATGCAGACCAAAGATTGGATCTGAGTTGGTGCCTCTTTGTCTGTTAAAATGGGTTATTTTTCTAAACACTAAGTTATGCAGGAGCACCATTATTCATTGCTGCAACACGAGAATGAGAAGCTTCGGCATGATATAGAGAAGATGCGCAGTGAACTAAGGTCTTGCTTTTGAGTCTAACATCCATCCCCGTTTGCCTATTACAATCTGAATACCTACATTTTCTATTATGATGATGCCCTTATAAGGATATTGATTGTCATACAGACATGAAATTGACAAAGTCATCGCGGAGCATCGACTGGATTTGAATCTTGAAAGAGGGTAAGAAAAAGATGAATATCTTTTTTTTAGCGCCATACATTTATGTTCTCATTAAATCCACCAAAAACAGTGTATAAATATGTGTGGTTTCTAACAACTGCAGGCGAATTAGGGATGAGCTCACAGATCAGAGTGCTGTAACATCTAACCTCACTAACACACTTGACCGGGTTAGTGTTTTTAAGTGAATAAGAAATGGCTTGCTTTAGTTGATCGAATTTGTGACATTTGTTGTTTTCCATATCCTATGGTACAACTTGTTCAGGAAATTCATACATTAAAGGCTCATCTGGAAGGTGCAAAATACGACTTGATAAAATACTGCATAGGTACACTCGTTTCTATATCCGCAGTCGGTCTTGCCATGGTTCGTATACTGGTGTAATCATTCAGTGACAGAGTAACCCCAAAAGAGGGAAGAGGCAGATGCTCTTTTTCTCTTTTCTTTTCTTGTAAATGGAAAATAGCTCAGTTTTGGTGAAGCTATTCTTCATTTGTGCCACTTAGGATTTTAGTTCGGTTGAATGGAATGGTTGAGGGTCGAGGTAGAGACATCGAGTTCGAGCCTTATAGCTCTCCTTTTGTAAAAGAGAAGCAACAACAATCATACCGAGTTGTTCTTTGTTCAAGATTTTGAAAATAAATAAAAGATAATTCCATTGATGATTATAGCAGCTGCTTTCAAGTGCTTTTCCTTTTCTTGTATTCTTAGCCTGGTTTGGTTAATCTGCAAGATGACGCTAATTTGATTTTTGTCATAATAAAACCTAAATCTTATATTATAGGAAGGAACAAAAATTATTATTATTTTTGTTGCCCTCCTTTCAAGGTTTCACATTAATTAATTCGGACTGAACCGCGTTGCATACTTGACTTTGATGGGTCTATTGAAAATTTGTGTAAAGAATTAAATTGAAGAGAGAAGGTCAAAGATTTCTCTGTAAAAAGTGTTTGATATTTTATACTTCATAAAATATTTTTAAATTAATTTATAATTAATAATTTTATAAGTTCATATATATTTATAATTTTATTTTATTTTTAGTCATTTTTTAATATTTAATAATTTTTAGTTTTATTTTAAGATTAAATAAATTTTTAACATAATAAAAAAATCAGTTAAACCTTCAAATTTTTTAAAAATCAATGAAGTCTCTATTATATTATTAATCACATGTAAACTTTTACGTCGATATAAATAATTAAAAATGAGTTCAAACACAATATTGATATAATTAAAAATGAGAAGCAAAACTAATAATTTTAATGAAATATACCCTTTAGCTCCTCTTATATGTATCCCATGGAGGACCTTATCTATGTGGATTGCACTTACACATCCTCAAGAATACAACCACGTTAATTTAATTAAAATAGGAATGCCCTCTTCGATGTTGTCTCTCTCAACCGCACATGGCCACCACTACCCAAATTTCATTAGTCAAGCAAAAGGCATTATATTCCCCAACTGCTACCTCACACACGGGCTATGTTCACGGCATCAGTCAAGCTAGCTCCACTAGTCTTATTCATATGGTGCATGCATTATAAAAATTAATTTAAAACATGTTTAGACGAAATTGATAGATGATTATTAGGCTTATCTGGAAGGAAGCGAATATGATCGTGTATCAAATCATGAAATTCATTCATAATGTGCATATCCCTCGGTTATTTCCCATAATTCTCTTAATATGGTTAGTTATTTACTTTAAAGATGCCTAAATAGTGGGGTAGGTATGAACATACACCACCAAGTTAAGTGGTACTTTACCCTAAACTATTACTAATTCGGATTATACATTTTGCATGCTTATGATTATTTTAAACGCATTCCATGTTAATGTCCCTAAGGCAATTAAATAGTCTTTCAAAAGCTTCTGAATTGGAATGTTTAAGCAGGGCTTAGCATGCTTTGTCTGTGTCTATCTTTTTACTTCTTTTTTCTTCTTAAAAGAAGATTGATTAAGAGAGCAGAGTGCTCAACGTAAAGTGAGTGTATGGTTGAAGCCAGTGAAAAATGGAGAGCGTGGGGACATATTGTTGCACATGGGATATAGTTTCAAATTTCATCTCTTTGTCTCATTGTTGCAGCCTTTTGAAAGGTGCTGTTTGGTATTGGTTGCTTTGAGGTTGCTCATGTGGGGACTGTTTCAAGAAGTTGTTTTGCTTGATTACTGTACTATACAGCAATCAAAGAGTATATAAAGGGATTGGAGAGGAGGAATTCTTGCATTCTCAAGTTGAGATAGAAAATGGAAATGACAAGAGCAGTAAGGGCTTTGGTTGTAGTCGCGGTGTTGATGATCAGCCTGTGTTGGGTTGATGGAATGCGTGGATTTGAGAGAAAGAATGGAATTCCTGGGTTGTCCAATGCTAATTCCAGCACTATGGTTTCTAGTGAGAACCATGGTGTTATTGAGAATGTACAGGACAAAGCCGTGAATTCTTCTCAAGAAATTTTAGTCTAAAGCAATAGTAATATTGTTCATAATGGTGGGAAAGGGGGAGACGGTGGTGATGGTCCTGGTGGAGGTGGCAATAGCAATGCAAGAGGGAAAGGTAAACCACTCAGGAAAAGAAATGGTAGGGGCAAGGGGGTGGAAGTGGCGGAGGTGGAGGGGGTGGCGGGAATGGTGGAGGAGGAGGTGAGGGTGGCGGAGGAGGGGAAGGGGGAGGAGGCGGAGGTGGTGGAGGAAATGGAGGGGGAGGAGGTGGCGGTGGCGGTGGGGGCAGTGGTGCTGATGGAGGAGTTTGGGGTTGGGGAGGTGGCAACCAGGGTAGGTGATGGTTTTGGGGATGTGGTGGCTCAAGAAAACCAATTGGATGGCAGACTAGTTCTTCCCCAACAAAACCAAACCATGCGCGTCAAATGGAGAAAACAAACTTTTAAAAGGAATTCCCCTCCACTTGCCTCTACATTTGCATTTTTAAAATCAAACACTTTTCTCCATCAATGAAACAGTAATACCATACATCAAAGAATATCCTTTTCTCCTGCTTAATCCAATGTATCTTCCACTTTTCCTAATTTACACACAAAAGAGTTCCCATTGTGTTCTTCTATGTTGTAAGTTTTGCCTATAATGTAATATGCAGAGAAATGAAAATTCTTCTAAATCCCAATTTGTGTTACTCTCATAACATTATTATACGCCCTGTTTAGGCCTTGCCCCAAACCGGGCAAATTTAGAGTCTAATTTCTCCATATAAATAAACGAAGAAACGGCGCCAACTGTGTCATGTAAGAGGAAATTTGGCCCTATAAGTGGGAGCAGTTTTAAGTTTTAAAGTGCTCTGTCAGTTTCACTTTAACCATTGAAGCGGCCATGTTTTTGAGTGCCTAGTCAGGAACTCTTCCTCTACCTCTTGACTTGGTTAGAAGACAATTCTGGACATTTAATTTATGTTTTTGATTAGATTATTTATTCAAATCCCAAGATCTGTCCGTTGCTCTGTTGGTAATCGTATGGACTGACATGTCTGTAGTTTGTAAAACATGCATCCCGAATTAATTTGCCCATTCACAATAATAAATACTGCACATTAAAGTCTTTAGTGGGGAGCTGTATGTAGCCGTTAGAAATCAGCTCTTCTCAATCGTTTGGATGTAGAAAATTCATATCGACGGTGTCTTCTAAAACTTGGTAATTTATGAGAGTTTACTATTTATGTTCGAGATAAATATATCAACATAACAACGAAGATATGATTTTCAAATCGTTCTCCAAATTTTTGTACCCTTATGGAACACATATATAGTATATGACATTTGTCCCTATTCGAGTAAATTGTGACTCGAAAGCAAGTAAAATAACCATTGATATTGAAAAAAAAAAACATGTTCTTGCAATTATTACAATAATTTCTTTGTGAAAATAACTATAAATGTTTACAAGGTGGAAGAGGGGTACCACACAAGCCTGGATTGCCACTAAATGCAGATGCAGGGATTATGGCTTTATGGAGAGGAATCTCGCCGCTTAACCGATTATACGACACATTGAATTCCTTGAGCTCATTCAAATTGATCACCTTCCCTGGGATAGAGCCGATGAGCTTGTTCCTAGAAAACAAAATTGTGGTCAATTCAGCGGCATCACCGAGCTCCACCGGTATCTTTCCTGAAAGTCCATTATTTACCAGCTTCAAGATTTGCAGCTGACTCAACTTCCCTAAGGATTTTGGTATTGATCCTTTAAGTTGATTATATGACAGAACAAGTGATGTTACCGAATCCATTGCAGGGCTCTGTAGAACGGATTCATTAATAGGACCAGTGAACATATTGTCGGATAGATCAATAGAATTAAAATGGCCTATAGGGTCATCAGTTTCTTTAGAGAAAACTGTATCCAGGTTACCAGAAAACTTGTTTGAATGAAGATCAAGATCCATTAGACGCCTAAGATTCTTGAATTCGGCTGGGATTGATGAGTGAAGACCGTTGTTCGATAAATTGAGAAAAGAAAGGCTGCTCATGTTTCCAATCCATGGCTGTAGTTTCCCCGTCAAAGCATTGCTTGATAAATCTAGAGTGGAAATCGATGTAGAAGATAACCATCTCGGAAGAGACCCTTTAATCCCGGTTTTCGCTAATGCAAGCCGAAAAAGTTTCAATTTAGCAAACCATTTCGGTATGCTAACGATTCCTAGAGGATTAAACGACAGATCCAGTGTCTGCAAGTTCTGCAACTTGATCAGCTGAATTGGGAGTTCACCGGAGAGTTCGTTTCTTGACAAATCTAGCGTTTGAAGGTTTCGTAAATTGCCAAAACTCGACGGAATCTTGCCGGTTAAACGGTTGTTCGATAAATATATTTCAGAAAGAGTGACAAGGTTTCCCATTGAAGCTGGTAGTTTCCCATTGAAGCTGGTAGTTTCCCAGTTAGCCTGTTGTTCTCAAGGATTAGCCTCAGAATATTTAGGAGCCCACCAATGGATGATGGTAAAGTTCCTGTCAACCTGTTTTCTGATATGCGGCAAAACTGAAGAGTGATGAGCCCGGAAAACGATGGAGGGATGCTTCCAGTAATCTGGTTGTGATTCAGATATAGGAGTACTAATGCCGAAAGTCCTCCTATGGATTTAGGAATGCTGCCTGTTATCTGGTTTTCGGATAAGTCAAGATATTTGAGGCTCTTAAGATTGCCAATACTCGTAGGCAAACTACCAGAAATATTGTTAGCATGAAGATCAAGCTTTGTAAGCAAAACCAACTTCCCTATTGTTGCCGGAATTGATCCACTCAATTGGTTTCCTGAAAGACCAAGTTCGGTGAGTTTTCTCAAGGATCCACTAACAGAGAGAGGTATAATACCAGAGATACGATTGTTGCTGAGATAAAGCTTTTCCAGGCTTGATAAGCTCTTGAATGTCAATGGTATCGACCCCGTAAGCTGGTTCGAATCAAGAAAAAGAAGAGTAAGATGCCTTAACTTGCCAAACTCCGACGGTATCGGTCCATTCAAGTTTTTCAGATTGCCAAGATCAAGAACTCGAAGAAACGACAGGTTCCCAAGGGAGGGAGACAAAGTGCCATTCATGAATGTATCCAGTAAGTCGTCACCGTCCGAAACAAGGCCTGGACGCGTGACATTGACCACCCTCCCCCTGGCATTGCAAGCGACCCCTTTCCACGACGTACAGCAATCAGTTGAAGGTATCCATGATCGCAACAGTCACGAAGGGTCCACTGGATTGCAGGCCTCACAAGCAAGTGGTGAGAAGGACAGTGACAGAAACAGCAAGAGAAGTAGAGAAAACATATTGTTATTAACTGAAATCTCCATCGATGGCTTTGGAATCAAAAACCTGTAAGGTCCAAGCTTATATATATATTTATCTTCATTTTAAGGCAAGTTGACAGATGGAAAACAGTGCAGCCATGATATTAATGCGGATTTGATGGAGTACATCAACGGATATTAGCTCTCCACGCCTTGCATGGAAACTTCCAGCCAATTGCAATACAAAATATGGCCTTCAAATATCTTGGTCAACCTGGAATATCTGGATCTTAAGCAACACACGAATTAATCTAAATTATCTGTTATGTTTTCCGCCACCAGCTGGTCTATTTGTTTACACTGAAGCTGTGGAACATGATTGACAAAATGAATAGCGAAGGTCAAATCATGGTTCTAATACCTCTACTAAGGTAAAAAAAAAATCTGTACTTTTATGTAGCATGAATAGTGGAATGGTAGTGTACCATTTTAAATGGGAACGGGGACTAAAAGTATTATAACATTCATGTGCTCCATTCTGATAAGATTATTGGCCATTGCAGAAACTGGTAACTGATTTTTATTTCCATGTTGATGAATCTCGCGAAGTTCGGCCGTTTACAAAGAAGAATTAGGGGTGAGCAACACCGGGTACCCACTTATTTTTTTGGGAACTGGAACCGGAACTTGTTGCACCGGTTCCTAAAAATTGAGATCTGGAACGGAACTTGTAGGTACCGGTACCGGTTCCAGGTATTCTGTTATTTTGATAGCTTTCTCATTCAACCTATTAATTGTTACATATTAAGTGGGATGGTATGTCGCCTCCACGATAAAATTGGCTCTTTTATAACCTGTTAATTTATTAAACTAAAATGCTACTACTTATCACAAGTAGAACTCTTTTCTATACAAAATTTATCCACCATTTCATACTTAAATAATAATAAAAACACTAACCCAAAGTATATATTACGAAAACGTAATGTTAGAAATCAATTACAACAAGTTTAATCCAAATTCAAAAGTATAGATCACAAAACGCATAAAACCCAAACCAAGTACATTTACAACTAAAAGATATTACACAATATTTGTAATTAATTTGCAGTCCATTCTCAAACTTTGATGCGGTGATTCCCTTGATGCTCTCCTGACTCCTAGCACAAAGAATGACTGCAGCTTCTAAGCGGGTGAGTTAGGGTTTCTAATTTTTGACTCTATGTTTTTAACTTTTTACGTTCAAAGTATTTTTTTAGTACGGGCTTAGTTTACTTGGGCTCTAATATTTTGGATAATATAATGTTATGTGGTTCCGATTCCGGTTTCGATTTCAGAGTACCCGATATTGGAACCGCTTTTAGCCTGGTACCCAACCGGTTCCGGATCCAAAATTTTGGGAACCAACATCGATGTCAACAGGGTCCTTATTTTGCTACCCGAAACCAGAACCGTTGGGACCGGTTCTGGTTCGGAACAGGTTCCCCATTCTTTTGCTCACCCCTAGGAAGAATAGAGGTATATGTTCTCTATTTCCATAGTTGTAGATGTACTTTGTGTTTTTTTTAAGGAATAAAAGTTTATATTCCAATAGCATCATCAATTACAACTTGCTTAATACAATCAGGTTCATCTAAATAAAACCAAACTGGATTGTTGTTTGATAAGGCCCATTGTGCTAGTGCATGAGCGACTCGGTTAGCTTCCCTATACACATAGTGCACTTTAACAGAAGGAAGGTTAGCTAAAATCAGTCTAGTCTCATTGAGCAACAATACAATTGTAGAGATATCCTGTGTCTTTTTAGTAACCTGATTAGACAGCCTGTAAACAATCGAAATGGCATCACCTTCGATAATTGCATTGTTCCAACCATTCTCGGAAGCCAATCAGATACCCTCAGTAAAAGCAACTGCTTTAGTGGACTCGGCCGTGAACGGAGGGTCAATCTTCTTAGCCAATCCCCCAATAACCATTCCATTCGAATCCCGAGCCACTATACCAACAGCCGCAACTCGAGAAGCCTTACAATAAGCCCCATCAACATTAATTTTAACCTCATCATGGGCCGGCTTAATCCAACAACACGGTCTTCGAAGAACTACAACATCACTTGAACTCCCTAAAGAATTCGAAGCAATTTTGTACTCCCCAATCAAATTCGAAGAGTTGATAATGATGTCCCTGTATGATTGCAAATCCCCATTATTAACAAGATTTTTGCGTCGGTTCCATATGTTCCAAAGCAAGACAAGAAACAAATCGAAACCTTCATCATTCAGCTTGGACTGAACATATGACAATCACAGGAGAGAAGAGTTTCTACTCCAATCAACAATCTCGGGGGAAAACCCGACATCAAAAGAACTGTCTTTGCTTTAGGGCAATATTTAATCGCGTGCATAATCGATTCCAGCTCACAAAGACAAAGAGGACAAACACCATCTCCAAGATTTGCTTGTTTAATTTTAGATCCCACGGGAATGGCTTCATGAAAAACACACCATTAATACGCACTTGAAAAGAGACCGTGGAAATACACTTTCGAATAAGATTGACAAATGAACAACTAAAACCCATCCGAAGCATAACATCCAACAAAAAAAACCCATTCCACTCTATCATAAGCTTTCTCCATATATAACTTAATAGCAGCACCCTTATTAGGACCATTTTTAGACCCTTTAAGATAATGGATAAGTTTATGTGCCACTAGAAAATTGTCAGAAATACGACGACCAGGGACAAATGCGCATTGGTTCTCGGCAACACAAGCATGCATCAAAGGTTTAAGACGATTTACTATAGCTTTTGACACAACTTTATAGATGACCGAGCATAAGCTAATCAGTCTAAATTGCTTTATTAATTTTGGACTAGAAACCTTAGGGATAAGAACAATAATAGTACGATTAACATAATTAAAATCTATCGTATCATTCAAAAGGCTAAGACAAAGATTAACGAAATCACAACCAACAATATTCCAAAAAGAACGGAAAAAATTGACCTGGAAGACCATCAAAACCAGAAGCTTTTGAAGGATTAACTTGGGAAAAAGTAATGGTGACCTCCACGGCAGAAAAGTCTCGGCAAAGCATCTCGTTATCACAAGGGGAGACACATCAAGCAATGGCTTGAAGGATCTCCTCGTGGGGAGCCGCTTCAGAAGAACGAAAGAGAGAGGAAAAATAGCTCGTAGCAACACCAAAAATATCCTTTAACCTGTCACTCCAAACCCCCTTCACTCTCCAACCCCTCGATCCAATTCTTTTTGCGACGCCCATTAGCTCTTTTATGGAAAAAGGAAGAATTACGATCCCCATCCTTAAGCCACGCAACTCGAGAACTTTGAAGCCAAAACATCTCATCTTTATCCATAACGTCCTTAAGATCCACAAGGGCTTTCCTCCGTAGCTCACAAGACTCATCTGTGATCGGACCTAAAGTAAGCCTAAGAATAAAACTCTTTAAGCGCCTCTCTTCCCTCTTGGCTTGACTTCTTCTTGCTCTCTGCCAGTCTCCTAGCATAGACCTTATCTTCCCCACTTTAACTGAGAAAGAATCTTCATTGTTCTCCCAAACCCGATGCACAATATTCCGGCATTGATCTTCATTAGCCCAACACGCATCAAATTTGAAATAATCCCTCCTAGGCGAGCATATCGTAATAGCACCCTCCAAGCTCAACGAGATCGCAGAATGATCGGACGACGCCGTCGAAACCGTATCCACATAACACTCCGGGAACAAGAGTCTCATATCAATTTTCGTAACAAATCTATCGATTCTCTAGCACACAAACGTTTTAACACGGGTACCAATAGCCCAGGAAAACCAACCACTCCTAGGTCTAATGTCCCACACATCGGCTCCACGAAGACATCGCTGGAACTCCTCCATATAAACCCTCACTGGTTTCTGCCCTCCTCCCTTCTCGTCCGGATGAATAATTTCATTAAAGTCTCCTCCCAGGCACCAAGAAAGAGAAGAGGTAGAAGCCAAATGAGAAATCATCTCCCAATTGTGCTTTTTATCCAACCACCCGCTGCGCCTATAAAACCCCGTAAACCAGAATTTCTACTCCCTCCAAAGAACCTCCACATCAATATGTAGGTTAGAGAAGTTCTGAAGCGAGACATCTAAACCCTCCTTCCAAAGCATCATTAAGCCTACACAATGATCCGATCTTTTCACTAAAAAACAACCAAACATCTTTGTAGCCAATCTAATTGCCTCCGTTTTATTTTTTCGCAACTTAGTTTCAGAAACAAAAACCAACATCGAGTTCATTTCGGAGATCAGTCTCCTAAGCTCTCGAACTGTCGCGGGGTTCCCAAGCCCCCGACAGTTCCAGCACAGAATCTTCATGGCTCCTGGCGGGGCTGAACCTCAGCCTCCGCTGCAACAAAAGCATCTCCCGCATCCTCCTCTGGTAATTCGCTTGGGTCCTCCTCCATACTAACACCTACTTTAGAGTTTAAAGTAGAGTCAGATATATGCACCGTCTGCCGGTTCGCCCTTTTAATCTTCATTTTCCCCTTATTCGGCTCCCCAATCTTTCTTTTCCTCGAGCTAGAAGATCCTACCATGGCCCTCGCACTTGGTTCCTGATCCTGCTGCTTCTCCTCCAACAGTTCTCGCTTACGAACCATAAAAAACCCCGGGAACGTTCTTGGAAGGGAGCTATCTGTTCCAAAGGAATCATTCGGATCAGAATTATCCTCCTGATTAGAGTTGGAAGAATGTAACAAATCTCTTCCTAGCAGCCATGGTCTACCACGGGGACTCCTTGCAACATGATTCGAAAGCAGGTTATTCGCTGAACTTGTCATTGACCTTCCATTGTTCTCCCCTTCAACATAGATAATTCATTCTCTTCTTCTGGTGCTACTTTCTTCAAGTCTCTTGATAGGTGACACTCTTAGCCATTCCCCGAATTGGAGTGACTGCTGCAGTTGCTCCGAAAAACCCGGACATTCCGTGAGCATATGGCCAATAATGTCGCACCTATAGCAAAACGAATGCAGTTGTTCATGATTTAGTAAACACCTCCTCGGTTCTCCATTCGCAAGCACCCCCATCTTAGCACATCTTCGCAACGGTTTGGTACTATCAATCTCCACTCTAACACGAAGGTAATCACCCATTCTTCCATCACCAGTTCTTGTGTCAGTAGCAATAGTCTTCCCTATTCTATTGTCAATCTTCTCCGCTGTCTCAATTTTTATATACCCCAAAGGGAGATCATAAATTCTTACCCACACTCCAAGGGGCCGGAAATCGAACTCTTCGAGACTCAGAGTAGGGTCAAAGTGAGTAATAGCCAAAAGAGTTCCTTTGAAACTCTATGGGGTGCGTTTCATAATAGCTTACTTATCCGAGAGCGTCTTGAACTTGAAAAGGAACATGTTATCCTTCAAGATACTAGAGTCCAAGAGTCTAGCATGACCCCAAATAGAGTGGAAGACCCGTAATACCACCTCGATATCCATTCTCTTGTATCCAATTATCCTCGCGACTATCCACTTATCCATTTCCATAACATCATCGTCAGTAATGACTCGCGGCGGAGAGATGTCCTCGGACTCCTCCTCAGTGAATTTCAAGTGCTTCATCAATTCTGCAACCCCCTCTGACATTTCACTAGTATAATGAACAACCGAGTGAAGAAACCAAATGCCACTCCTACACCCTTTTCTTGAAGCCAAACCTTCGAAGGATTTACACTGGAAAACTAAGACAAAAGCAACAATCTTTATATTGAAAGTATGAATGGTAAAAGCAACATTCTCTCCCTTTAGTCTCCTATCCCATACCCGTATGGCAACCCCACCAACTTGACAATAGACTCTCCGATGTGACCTTCTCCTCTTACACCCTTTGCCTACTCCAAATTGGCTTTTAAAAAATCTCTCCATTATAATACTCAAAATAAATAAATATGAGTGAACCATTTCCCCATAAACAGCCAATCTCCCATAGAATTTCCAACAACTAAGTCTGTCCGAACAGTGTTCGCAGTAGCTGACCGTACTGTAATCGTCGCAACTTTCCACCTGCTCTGCCAGACTTGACTTTGGACTCTCATCCCCTGTGTGATCCCTGCCAGTCCCACCTGTTGTCTACACCGAGCAGTATAATAAGTAAACTAGCCAGCCCCCTACTGATCCCACCTACTGCCTGTACCGAGTAGAATATTGAATAGCCCAGTCCCAACCCGTATTGAGAAAAGACTTCCTGTTGAACGATCTGCTTCAATTGAGGTAAATAATAACTCTTCCTTTCCCCACGACAAGACCTCATATCATACAAAAATCTTCTTATAAATTTCCATAATGAGAACTTCCAATGAAATCCCCAATCCCAATCTAAGATCAGAAAAATGATGGGATCTTGACTTGACTTGTCAATCACCAATTTCCAGATTTTCCTTGATTGATTATTTCTTCTATAGTAACTTATCTCAATCACAAACCAACACACACTTTCTCCCTTAACTTCTTACTGAACATAACCAAACCACCCCCAAAACTGTTTGTGATTCCGTACATTAGCTGTTGTAATCGTGTGACATCCTCTAAACACTCCAACAAATCCCCTTCTGTTTTTGGAAGCCCGGCTCCGGTCACCTTCTTCTAATTCATTATCGGAACTTACTACAATTTTCGGCACTGAACTCTACCCTAAATCTTTATTTGTTGCCAGTTTTCCCATAGCTCTCATACTCCCATACCGTACTCAATCCTTGTTCCTCACTTCCTCTCCTTCCTCGAAAAACACCTTCCCATCAAACCAATATTGAAAGTTCTATAAAGCAACATTCCCTCTCTCTTCATCATTCCATCGCCAACATCCCTTAAGAAGATCCTGCAAAACATAACTCACGAATAATAAACTATAATGATAACAAAGATAGCTTTTACCTTCAACTTCCTTCGCTGAAGAAGAACACCGAGAATGACTTATATTTTAGAATAACTATCAAATCCTAACAATCTAGGAACTTGACAAATAAACAACCGAATTTTAAGAAACTTTAACCGTTTTGAGCTCCAAAAATGGAACTCGACAACTAGGGATCCATGAGAAACCATGGAAGAAACCTTTGAGACCGACAATTGACCCATCTCGAAGAAGAAACCTAGAGAGAAGGGAGAGCAAATTCTCTCACTCTACCTATCAGTAGACATTGAAATGCTACCAGTAGACATTAAAATATCTGAAACGAGGACACAATACATCTTTGATTTCTTGTCGAAAGGCAGATTATTCTTACAAAAACATAAGAGTAAAACTTTAACTACTCAAATTTATTAATCCAAGGCACAAGATATTGCAATAAGTCCTTAATTGGGATAAAAGTTACCTACATAAACCGAATAAGGTTGGCTGTTATCGGGCCTATATGATAAGCCTCAAAGGACAAGTAGGATCCAAGTTCTATATTGCTCGTGCGTATATACGTCACGCCTTATATGATTCCATCATGTATTATAGTAATGTTTTAGAGCCTTCCCCCCCCCCCCCGGATTACTGGCGAAGCCAATTACGTTTGAAGGATTTCACGTTAACAAACTGAAAACGAACAATCCCAAACTATGAATTATAGAACAACATAGAGAAAGAATTTTACACAAGAAAGAAACACACGAATGTTTCAACCGGAAAAAGAAAAGAAAAGAAAACATCGTTGAATTACATGCATGGTTCAAGGGATTACAGGGCCAAAAGTCACGCATTCCATCAAAGATTTCTGGTCAGCACCTTGGCAAAAAAAGAAACGCAACGGACACCTGATCAAGCAGTTGTCGGCAAGGCTGACATTTGCAGTGTCAGGTTTCATTACCAGCAACGGCCCCGGAATTGGTCCGAACAAGTAGTTCCCTCCGAGCAACAGCCTCGCAAACGGGGCAATTCCGGATCCGGGCAGAACCGCTTTCAGTGCGTATTGGGCCGGGATCATACCGGAAAGCTTATTGTTTTCCAGCGATAAAGCTGACAGCTTTGGCATTAATGGCAAGAAAGGAGGTAACCAGCCTTGGAGCTCGTTATTGCTCAAGTCGACCGCAATGAGCACACTTTGGGTGCCTAGATTAGAGGGAGATTGTAAAGAATCAAAGGAGTTGAATGCGAGAGTGAGTTGCTGGAGAGATGGGTGGGTAAAGAGAAAATAAGGGACTAAGCCGGCGAGTTTGTTTTGACTAAGGTCTAACACTTGCAGAAAGCTCAAATATTTAAGACTTTGAGGAATTGTGCCTTCAATCATGTTGTCTCTCATGGAAATTTGGACTAGAGAAGGTGGCAATGTTGTGGGGAGATACCCAGAGATGGCATTTTTACTTGCATCAAGAAAATACAGGTTTTTGAGTAAACCCAGCTCGGGGAACTCACCAGAGATGTTGTTTGATTGAATTTCGAGTCTTTTCAAGCTAACCAGACCATTGAAACTCGTGGGAATAGGGCCCTGTAGGTTGTTGTTATCGAGGTACAGTTCTTCAAGGCTAAACAATGACCCAATCGAGGCAGGTATCTCACCGGAGAATGCATTCCTCGAAAGACCGAGTCGAGTTAACCGAGTCAGGTTGGAGAGTGAACCCGGAATCCAGCCGGAAAAGAAATTGTTGGAGAGGTCAAGGGTTTGTAAGTAAGGCAAGTTCCAGGAAGTGGAATAGAGAGAACCGGCATAACCAGCCGAGTCAAAACTAACCTCCGTGACTCGACTCAACCCAGAGACAACAACGTCGCACCTGAAACCACAGGTGAATCTTTCACTGAAGAGACTGTCGCATGGGTCTACCGTGAAATCCCAAGAACTCAAACAAGAACCAGGACTCACCGAGTTAGGCTCGACTCCATTTTTGAGTTGTTTCAACACTTGCATATCTCCCCAGAACGTCTTGGATTCTGCTATTGGCAAAACACCATCAACAACAACTAACAGAAGAAGTGGAGATACAAAGAATTTCAAAGCACCCATGTTTTTTTCTCCAAGCAAAGTGAAAGGCAGTTCAGAATCTAGACGGCAGATGAAGAAGATAAAGAGCTTTAGAAACCCAGTTAATCAGGGCCGTTGAAGTGGTTAATATGAAAAAAAGAAAAGAAATTACCATCTATCTATGATTTTATGGGAAAAAGAAGGGAGATAAGGGAAAGATAGGAATTGTAGTACGTTTAACCAGTCTGGGTAGAAAAGGGAGTCAATTTTAGTGAGTGGATTCACGGGCAATTGTCAGAGTGATCTGTATTGTTCTGTTCTGTAATCCTCGTATTTAAATTTGGATCCTTTGAATGATTTGGCCAAGAGAGAAAACGAGATGGAAAAAGATATGTCCACTCTCCTCCTACTCGAATGACTACAAATTATGACGTTTGGTGGCAGAATTTAAGGTAAAACTAGGTTAGAAGTCCCTAGGATATAGTTTAGATTGCATTTTAGTCTTCAAACTTGAAAATTCATTAAATTGTTACTTGTATGTTATAAATTGGAGTGTACGAACATTAGCACTACACCCAATTCATTGATTATTGGTGACAGACATTTATTCATTGCATAGAAAGGGGGACAATGAAAAACATGGCACTGTAATGAATTAAAACATCATTCTTATTTCCAATGGCATGATCTGAATTATGATCTCAACATTATAGAATCTTTACAGAAATTGGTGGGGAAAGCATGGTCCATTGGAGTAGAAGTGGAACTTCCAGATTGATCACAACCACCCTGGTAAGTATTTAAGAGTAATAACTCCTCTACTGAATTTGGTGCTTCACTTTAGCTTAACATGGGGGTGCAGGCCACTGCTTTGCAATGTCCCAATGTCTTTAATTGCAGAGAACAGTTACATTACTTGACCAACATTAAATCACTAGCAATTAAACACGAGTTTGTAAACATGCTGGTAACCACAAATAAAACAGACAAAGATGAGTTCATTACTGACTGCTGTTGTATGGAATCAAAATGCCAAATGTCATCCAATATTAGTGTTTCCCTCCATGGATTATTTTAGATTGTACGTTAGACTCGTTTGAGTTGAACCAGAGCTCAACTTATTTCTTTAACTAAAAAAAAAGTGTTAGCTTTATTAGATAAATACAGAAAAAGTAAAACAAAATCACCATCTCAGAAGAAAAATGTTGATCGTACACTAAATAATAAAAAGGTTAATAAAATCAATTAAATAAATGGCTAAAAATAAAATGATAAAGTATAAAAATAGTCTCTCGACTATAGGATACTATTTTGTTAAGTCACCCAACTATTAAAAGTTACAAAATGGTCATTTACTATTAAAAGTTATAAAATGGTCCCCGACTATGGGAAGTTGCTTTGTTGAGTCTCTCGACTATTAAAAGTTACAAAATGGTCACCCGACTATCTTTTACGTTCCAAACTTGTCCTTTTACATTAAAAAAAATTAACAATCGTCTGAGTTAGACGTTAACATGTTGACTGAGATATGATAGTTGTTTGAGATTATGAGATTGGATTTTATCATATCTCAGTCAGTAGGTTAACGTTTCAGCTTAGAATATTGTCATTTTTTTAACGAAAAAAGACAAGTTTGGAACATAATGAGTAGTCGGGTGACCATTTTGTAACTTTTAATAATCGATGGACTCAACAAATCAACTTCCTACAATTGAGAAATCATTTTATAACTTTTAATAGTCAAAGACTCAACAAAATAATATTGTATAATCAAGATCATTTATAAACTTTACCCAAAAAAAAACATCATGAACGTAAGTGAAAGATAAGCTCCACCAACACTAATATATAAACGAAGATAACAATAACAACGTTGACAACTGATTCTATCACAATTTAAATATAATTACCTACGGTGATTATAAAATACATATTATAGAACCACTTGAAAAATTCATTTTTCGGTGCTTAAATCATTTTTTGGTCAATTCGTCTGTTTAACGTTATAAACGTTATAATTTTAAATGTTCTGACTGTCGTTAAAAAGTTTCGTTTGATGACACGTATCAAATTCAGATAATTTTAAAGATTTTATTTCAAATAAAAAACTTTAAAATATATTTTATTTAAAAAATTAAAAAAAAATAGAATCGTAAAAAAATCCAAAACTTTAAAAACATTTATTTTAATCCCTATACACATGTTGTCACTGTCGTTACCATTGACTAAATGTCCATCCGATCGAACCACCGGACGACACAATCACTATAACTAGGGGTGTGCAAATCCGGGTACCCGGATTTTCGGGTACCCGATTTCCGGGTACCCGGAACTTCCGGGTCGACGATTTCTCGGCCCGTGTCCCGACCCGGATGTTACGGGTACCCGGTAATCGGGTATCCGGATTTTGCGGGTACCCGGTAATCGGGTACCCGATACCCGGTTTTTAATTTTTTATTTTCAAATTATTAATTTAAAAAATATATACACAAATTTAAATATTCGAAACTTCGAATTACATACTCTAATATCCGAACATAAAATTTAAAAGTTCGAAATACAAAATATAATAATCCATAATATAAATAATTCATTATATTTTATATAATTATATATAAAAAATAAAAAAAAAATAAAAACTAACCCGGTACCCGGAAAAATTAGATTTTGTAACCCGGGCCCGACCCGAAAAATGTCGGGCCGGGTACCCGACCCGGCCATGTAATTTTTTTAAAGAATTACTTGATTTTTTTAGATCCGAGTCGACAGGTCGGGTCAACCGGGTGAAGTAATTTTGCACACCCCTGACTATAACTAACCATTTCGACCGCTGTCACCAAATATTAAAATAAGATAAAAAGAGAGGGAGGAGGAAAAGGGGCAAAAAGGGGATAGGAGGAAGGAAGTAGAGGGGGCGGCAAGAGGGAGAAGACAACAATTCTAACTTCACAAGGATTTGGATTTATTAAGTAACCTGATTGGCTTGGTATTAATGGTTCTTTAAAAGTTAAACTACTGTACTATTAGCTTTTTTATTATTATTATGGCTTGGAATTATCTTTTGAAAACATATATAATATATAATTTTTTGAAAAAATTATTTTTGAAAATATAATATTATATAGATTTTATTATATACTATATTATATTATATATTATATTAATATTATTTATTATTATTTGTATTTATATATATTTATATTTATTATATATTATTATTATTTATATTATATATTTATTTATTATATTATTTTTTATTTTTTTGGTCCAGATCCAAATTCGAGTCCAACAAAGAGCCCAACCAAGCCATGCTAGCCTAACCCAGCAAATCAGGCTCAATTAAGGAGCCTGATTCAGCCCAAATCCACATGTTAGGGTTTCATGCTTAGCCAAGGGAGATCAATAACTAAGCAAGGAGCGCCGCCGACCACAACAGTAAAACCGGCCAAGGTTTCTGACCGAACAACCCGGGACTGCACCATCCCGGGATTTTCGGCCAACCAACAAATAACCACAAACAACATGCTGATAGAATCAGACACACCCAAATCCTGACTAAATCGGGATTGCAACTCGTTTTCAGAGGCTATAAAAGGTCACCAGTGGATCGAGAAATCGGGATTGCAACATGCCGAAAGAATTAGCCATATAAGAAAAAAAATCACCGAGAGAAGATCGAGCAAACCAAACAGCAAAATGCCAAGCAAACCAAACAAAGAAACCATTCGAATATAGCAAAAAAAAATCAAAGCCTTCGCCGAAAGCTATCGGGAAAGCATAAAGTCTACGTCGGGAGGTCGAGGATCGCCGGAGAACAAAAGATCTCATCGGAAACCAAGGTAAAAGTTGAAACCTTGGGATCTAGATCTAGGCATTTTTATTTATTTTTGGGGTGGATTCGGGTCTACGAGTTCGAGAGGAGACTGGAAGGCGAGTTTATTTTTTCGGCCACCGTTGGCCGGGCGGCGGTGCGTGACTAGTAGTGGTGGCCGCCCATTCTGTCGGTTGGCTTTGGTTGAGATGTTTATTTTTTTTAAGAGGGGAGTTTTTTTTTGAGTTGGGTTAAAAATGATTTTTTTTTTGTTTTAAGGGTTATTTATAGAGAGGGTCTTAGTGTAATTATGAAATTATTAAATTATTTCCGCAGTCATTGTAGTTTTGATTCGTTCATTCTGGTCACTTGTTGTGAATAGTTTTGAATTTATTCAATTTAATCTCTGTTTAAATTTCTTATATTTCGCAATTTACTCCCCTTACATTTTTTTCTCTTGCAACTCATTTTTAGCATCCATTTGATCCATAAATTTTAATTTGTTCCAATTTGATCCTTTAACACTTTCTTCATTTTTTTATTTTTATTTCTTATAATATTTAACATTTCTTTATATTTTTATTTTATTTTTATTTCTTTTAAAAATTAATATTTTCTTCATTTTTATTTATTTTAAATTTCTTTTAAATTTTAACATTTTCTTCATTTATTTATTTATTTATTTATTTATTTCTCTTTTAATATTGTTTTACTTTATTATTCTTTCTTTTTATCTTAACTTTATTTTTATTCTTATTTCTTAATTCTTAATTTAACTTTTTTTAATTTTCCTCTTTGATTTATTTAACATTTATTTAATTTATCTTACGATCTAACATTTTTTTAGGAGAATTTTAATTGATCAAAGGTAAGTAATTTGGATCGAATTTTAAATTTTAATTTAACTTTTAACTTTCGTAGCTATGACAACCGGAAAATTAAATTAGTACCGAAAGGGCAGTACAAGGGTGTTAATCATTCATTGATTGTAATCGAATCCCGAATCTGATTTATTTATGGTAAAACGCATATCAGGTAAGATGATAAATTAAGGTGTTCGGTCAACCTAATGATCAGTGGCGACTTTAACATATTTATTTAAGTTGAAGCCCAATTTCGGGCTCACCCGAATGACGGTTTCGATATATATATATATTATGAAATGGTTTTAGAAATAAAAATTAAAACAAAAGTTCAAGGCATTATTATTGAAGATTAATGTTGGATATACACAGGTTCAACACAACCCAACACCGTTCGTTCATATAATACATCGAGAAGAGAACAGACAAGCACTTAGTTATCCTACGAGAGACGGACTACTTTTTCAGCCCATTTGTTATTGGAGTACTGAAATTATTCTACTTCAGATAATATCAGATATCAAATACAATAAAATATAGTTTTTACATAAACATTTGTGTTCATCCACATTTTAGATGAGATAAAATTTAATATTTAATAAAGTTTATGTTGTTAAATCTATTTATAAGCAAACATCTATTTATAACATGGAGGTGTACTATAGAAATTATGAAATGATTTTAGAAATAAAAATTAAAACACAAGTTGAAGACATTATTATGGTAGATTAGTGTTGGATATACACAGGTTCAACATCGATCGTTCATATAATGCATCAAAAGAGAACACACAAGCACTTAGTTATCCGACGAGAAACGGGCAAACCATTTGATGTTGGAGGATTGGAATTATTCTTCTACTCCATATAATACTAGATATCAAATATAATAAGGAGAATAAATATCTGAAACTGGAGGCAGTGTGTACTCAAAAACCGTCAATAATCAAGCAAGGCGAAGATCATTGGAACCAAATCTTCCCCCATGGTGAAGAACAAGATTTGGATGGTGATTTTGGTATAGGCGAAGAGCGTGTAAGCTGGAGGCTCCATGCGCTGCTTCATTGTAATACCCTTCACCTTCAACTATTCCATCACCATGTTCAAGCTTTGCTTCCTTAATCACAGATAAAACATTGAGAGAAAAAAAACAAGAACAATCAATGTCTTAAAGTACTATCAAGTTCAATCTAAGTTTCTTACCAGATCGAAGACAAGATTTGCATGTCTTTCCTCCAAGTTCCTCACCTTCTTCTTTTGTGTGCCTGTCTGCGTTTTGATCACATGGTACTGTGCAAAATCAACTGATATTGTTACTTTAATCGTCATGATCTTTAAGAGAGACATTTAACAAATCAAGATTCAGACCTTTCTTTGACGTATGGCCACCAAGGAAGAATCCATCTTAGCCTCAAGAGCTTGCAGTGCCTTAATGTTAAGATCATCCAGATCTCCACCCATCCTCTGCCTGCTAAAACCCATAATCTCTAATCAAATTTTTTACTTCTTGAAGAAAAAAACAAACTTTTATTGCCAAAATAACCCTAGCTCTGGTATGTTTATATATATGTCAAAGCACTAATACCTTTACCTGAGCTCTCTTCTTAGCTTCTTACTCATCTCCTTCAGCCTTCTGTAGTTTTCTTGCATTTTCTGGCAAAACAAACAAAGCATACAACTAAAATCGCAAACGCCTGTCAAATCAAGCACCGTAAACATTCAAGAGATACACTAATGATAACCTCATAGTGGGAGCTCCAGAGATCGGTGCCTGTAGTCTTTTGATAAAGATCAAAAAACCCCTTCGTCCTAGTTTACATCAACATCAACAACAAAAACCATATGATTTATTTCTTGGATGCATATCTGTATAATATGGATAGAAAAGAGAAAGAGAGAGAGATGGTGTTTGGGTATCGTACGACATATTAGGGCTGAGGAATTCATGGAGTTTTCCAGTGGTAGAAAACATGATGAGTGAAACCTTAGCATCACAGAGAACAGTAAGCTCTTGTGCTTTCTTGAAAATACCATTCCTTCGCTTGGAATAGGTCACTTGCCTGTTGGTGGCGTTTTCAATCCTCTTGATCTCGATCTTCCCACGACCCATTTTTCTTTTTCCACCCTTGAAATTCTAAAAATAAAAAATAAAAGAGTGCATACGCAGTAAGAAACTTTTAAAAAAATGTAGAAGACAGCAGCTACCTATGCAAAGATCTCAGTACAGAAAGACTATCTTACAAGCTCAACAGAGAGGAAGAGGAGAAGAAGGAGATGATAAAGATAAAAAAGACTGCTAAAGAGGAATATGAAGGGGGGGGGGGGGAAGGGGGGAATCTATATCGGGAAAGGGGCATGAAAGGTGTTGTGTTTTGTAACTAAAAATGTCGGTTTTCATTAAGTGAATACTGATCAAAACATCAGAGTCAGGCATCTTGAGGCTAGGGGGTTGATAAGTGATAACGTGTGAGATTTGAGTTTTTTTCCATTTGATTATGACAGTACATGAATGTAGGGACGATGCTCCTTTTCCTTAAACCTTGTTGAGAGATTTGGGATTCAGTTTAGTAGTAAGCTGTCTAGTTTAAATGTAATTTCAAACGTAAAATTGATAGTTTCCTTTCATGACGTATGTCAATGGACTTCAAGTCCTAATTACCATGTAATAATCCGCTGTATATGTTATAATTTGGACAACTTCTGTTTTGACCTTGCTTTTAGGTTAATGACCGAAAGCGATAACAGATGTCATGACATGGCAGCCAAATTACTCGTGGTTTATTTCAAGTCCTGTATCGACCAAGCTACAAAAGAGCACAACTGCAGCTATATAATAGGGTACATAGAGAATGATTTTGAGAGTTCGAAGATATTAATGTTTTTTAGGGTAACAGCCACCCTAGCTACCACTTTAGGTTCCTCCATACTAGCTACAGTTGCTAGGTTCTTCACAGATCTCGTCGTACATCGAGATTGTTCATTTTTTAGATTTAATTGAATTAATCAATCATATTGAAATTTAATTCAGTCAATCAATCGAATAATTAAATGTTTGATCAGTTAATGTTTTTTTTTTAAATTTCGATTGTCAATTCATTTTAAGTCAATTAAATGAATTAATCAGAAATATTAAATATTATATTAAGCCTAAACTCGTTAATAGTTTACCCAAATGTTTTTAATCATATTAACCCATCAAACTTTCAAGACTCAATCAGATTTTAACTCGGATAAAAAATACCGCTATTAAACTCAAGTTAATATAACTATAAGCAAACTTATAACACATTTTGATTATTTTGAAAATCTTATGGATTAAATAAATTTTGTTCAATTTTATTAATAGTTAAAAAATCAATTAACGATTTAGAAAAATCAATTAATTTAACCTTAACTAGTTCAACCCGATCAAATTAACTGATTGAATACCTATGTCCCCGCTTCAAAATAGCTTTCCTTCTACCTTGGCTATTGTCAAGTTATGGGTCGAAAAAGATCAGTGCCCAACTCACCCGGTCCAACTAAATTTACAACATAGCCCATATTTTCATTCCTTTAAATTGACCCAATTTGTTGGTACTAATCAGGCCCCAGTGAGCATGGTAGGGAAGAATGAAGGTTTCTTCAACATGTTCAATGGCAAAGATTCAAGCGCCCACTTGGTTTATTTTAGTGGGTTAAGTGAAGTGGTACCCAAGCTCCGCAATTACCAGAGATGCTTATTGAACGAGTCAATCGCGAGTTAGACAATATTTAACTTGTTACTTGTTAAGTTCATTAAAAAAAATCAATTTGTGCTCGTTAAAATTTTTTATTGCTCCAGTCCTTATTCATTAAGCTCACAAGAATTTTTTGGGTATGGTTAATAATTTCATATTTTTATCGTTCATTAAAATTTAATATATTAATAGTAATTATTAATTAATAATTTAATATTTTTCTTATTATCTATTAGTATAATAGTAATTATTATTTAATTTTTTAATTCAATAATTTCTTAAGGTAATTATTAAAATTTTATAACAAAAATTAACTAACTGCTCATTAATTTAACGAGTCGAATTGGACCTCGCTCGACTCGACTTATTAAGGTTTCAGTCGAACTCAAATTCAAATTAAATTAATCCAAACTAAATATTAATCAATTAAATTTAAAGTATTCGCATACTAATCAACTCATTAACCATTAATAACGAGGGCACTTTCTGTCCGGCTTTTT
The DNA here is from genome assembly GCF_006381635.1 of Hibiscus syriacus. Classification (NCBI taxonomy): domain Eukaryota; kingdom Viridiplantae; phylum Streptophyta; class Magnoliopsida; order Malvales; family Malvaceae; genus Hibiscus; species Hibiscus syriacus. Next base: position 211,255 of record NW_024063406.1, on the reverse strand, counting down.
AATGAATGAGATTAGCTATTCATCTATCAATCCATATATTTGTATGCAATATATCTTTGCAAAATCTTTGGATGTGACAGTGTATGATGATGGGATTTTAATATCAAATTGTGTGATGCAATATGGGTTTTGGACAAAAGTGAAGGCATATCCATTAAGCTTTATCAGTTCCCACCATGGACCCATAGTGCAGGTCAATTTTGGACCCAACTTTTTTTTTTATATATTCAGACAAGTTGGAAGATTGATGGAGCAAAGACAGGGAGCAAAAGGAGGTTCAGATTTCTGGTCCTGGGAAGATGCAACACAATGCCATTTTAAAATGCCTGTCGTTTCCAATACACTGAGGCAGATTTTAGGGCATAAACATCCATCAAACCTGTTCCATTATCATGCCAATATTATACGGACAAAAATATGGGGACCCTAAAGCAAGGATGCAAGGATAATTCCACTTTGGGTCGGCATTTAGTTTCACAAAGTCCAAAACTCAACTGAGGTTGCCGGTCGCATTAAATACCTGCTCTTTCAAATGGCGGACAAGCTTTAGATTAAAAGGTGTTACATTTAAGGATCAATTTTGTTTTTCACTTAAAAATGAAGTTGAATTAAAATTTATGATAATGGAATATAAAGGTTCAATATGTATAAAATTTTATTTTATTTTCTTTACAAGTTGATTAATAATAGGACACTTAGAGTTTAAATAGACTTTTTCTATGTAAGTTTCTTAAACTTATCCTATAAATAGATATTAAGGATTGGAGTTTAAAAGTGAATTGTTTAACTCTTAACCTGTATTTAGACGTTTTTATTCTTGCATCTTTTTATATAATAAATATTTTTACTTCTCTATATGTGATCCTTTTACGAATGATTTTTCACGTTAAATCTTGATAATTTTTGTTTTACGATTGTATTTCATTAATTGACAAGTTTAATTGCAGGTCAACTCCATTAAACAAGGGCGGTTTACTTTTAAAAAAATGTATTGAAGATTCATGATTACTTCTTGTAGTAACGTGGTATTATTGTCTTGAATTAGTCTCTTTTGTGACTCGATGATAGACATAAGGTTAAATGGATTCAAAACCCAAAACTTAATTCTATGATGGAGGATGAAACCTAGGTGCTATAGCTTGAATACTTGGTAAACCCAACTATTTATTGACCTGCAATTCTACTTGCAAGAAACATCCACCAGACCCCATTCGGAGAATTTTTTTTTTGATGCATTCACTGCTGGAAACAAAGTTATTGTCAGCTTTTATTTATGGTTTAAAACCAGCTGAACTTTAACCAATTTGCAGTATGAACAGCACACTCTTTCGCTTTCATATTTCCCGTTGTAAAGAAGACTGCCCCAATACCAATGACTGCCTCCTTCTGCCCCTCACAAGCACAGTAGGGTTTTCCTTTTCCCCAGCAGCAAGTTTGAGTAAAGAAAAGCTTTTGGATCAGTAGAGCTGGGATATTCAATAACATAAACGCTACTTTTGGGACCACAGCCATTGATGCCTACAAAGCCAAAATCTATTATACTGTTGTACCCTCAGATATCAACACATGCTTACACTGTCTTAATGCGATAACAGAATCCCACTGGTGTTAATGACCTTTTTTGCCTTTTCTATTCGAACAAAGAACTGTTCGATATGCTTAATCATTGTTGTTCTTTCTCAGCTTGTTACTTCGTATATAGTTACGAACATACTGTATTTTCACTACATTTGCTTCACATGCATGGCAGGAATCGGGTCAAGAACAGTTTCAACTTGGGAGCTTGTCAAGGACACATCACATGCATGATCTTTTTTAGCTAGGGTTGGATGGCAATTAAAAAACTTGTTTTTGATCGAATGGTTTATAGTTTCCATGATATTTCATGTTTGGATTAAATTAAAGGGAATTTTCCAACTGTAAAACCGATAAACATGGATGTTCCGTCACATCTTTCCCTGAAAAGACTTAACAAAAAAAATGAAGAGAAAATCGTATTACCCTTTCCCAATGAAAAAAAAAAGGTAGTTTTCTGGATTCTCATGGGTTGAGAGACACCAAAGAGGAATAGTGTTTTATCTACATATATATAATATTTCCAGGGGTGAATTCTCCATCAACGTATTTTTTTTGTTGCTGAGTTTCAACAGCTGTCGCATGTTTCTGAAAGAATATGGAATTAACAAATTTGTTCTTCTCCTTTCTTCTGTTGATATATAACATCCATCAGACTATAGGGTGCATTCCACATCAGGAACCCATTTTTTTATATTTTATCACCAACATCCTACGTTTTTCCTGGAGGATGTTGGCTGTATAGTGAAAACAACTGCAGGAAATGAAATAATTATTAAACTAAAAAAAGCTTCATATATGTGTGAGATTAATGCTTAGATCCAAAGGATTTTATGGAGTTTACACTGGAGAAATCCCCCACATCCTAGCCTACCTTAAACAATTATTTACACTTTAAAATATTTCCTGAAAGGACTGCTGCATTCAGATAGATATCAACAAACCCACCAAATATAAACAATGGATTTATGTTCTAGCATGCAGTTTCCAGTTGAAACTCAAAGATAAGAATAGCATTAACAAAATTAAGGTCATACAACACTGGAGAGCGGATAACAGTAAGAAATAGGAAACCCCCTATGTTAAGACTAATCATTGTTTTGTATTTTTGTATTTTGAGTTTCGTTTTGTAGAAAATCATGCTTCAATTTATGATTTTAAACTTCTCACCACTCTTCCCATGACTTTCCAACAGCAAAGATATCAACAGATAGGTTTCTTTGTGAAACCTTGTTCCAAATTGTAAGAAGTATATATATATGCACACACACACATATATATATAGTAGAGGAGAATTTCTACTTTTCAAGAGAATGTAATCAACAAGTTTCCACCAGTGGCACTATATTTGTATTGTAATGAAACAATAAGCATTAAAAAGATCAAAATAAGCAAGGATGAACTACTTTGTTTAAGAGCAATCAAAGTTCAGACAGTTCTTGACCTTAGCAATAAACAATGCTTCAGTAGGTGCTAGCATTTTGAAACGTGCAATATAATTAAGAATGTAATTAGGGGGCAGGCAAATTCCCGTAGTTAGATTAAAGGAAAATTTTCACAAACTTACTGTTTCATTTCTTATAATTCACACATCTCCTATTTTCTATGGATATGCAGGGAATTAATATATAACACTGCAATATGCACTAATAAGAACAGGTTTGTTCCAGGAAATGGCATTAAAACAAGGAGCAAATGATCAGAAATAATTCCCATTTCATCAAATTACTTAAGTCACATCAATACAATATGCAACGATGATCACATGAATCAATACACATTATATTTACACACAGAGGGGCGGGGGATTAATGTTTCACCTTTTGAACATGACAGCTAGCTAGCTAAGCTCACTCTCGGTCATGCATGGCGGGACCGCCCATGGCGTAATAAGTGAAAAATAGGTAGTCATTGCAGTTTGTCCAACCAAGGAAGAAACCAATACGGTCTTCGTTTCGTAACCGGCAAACATACGGAGAAACAGGGAAAAAGCAGCTCCGACGAATATCAACAAAAAAGTGTAATGGAAACTACAAAATTATTCAACCAATATATATATATATATATATATAATATAAACCCTCCACCACTCACTCTCACTAAAATAATATTAAACTGACTTGCAACACTATATGCTAACGCTTATTTTCGTACAACAACAGCTTTAGATTTCGTTCAGTTTTCCACACAAAATGAACAGAAATCTCCATCATCTATCTCTCTCTCTCTCCTGTTTTCCTTTCAACTCTATTAACAACTCCCTACTTCAATGTTGGACCGGGTTGTATCATCAAATGCTTAGAACGTTCATAAAGCTAGAGGAACAAGAGAAAAACACCGTAGAGATTTTTTTTAAGATCGTGGGTTTGGGAAAAACTGCGTACCAGCCATGAAAATTTTGAGTGGAGTTGCATATGGAGATGAAGCGTCTAAAACTGCGGTGGCTGATGAAGAAGCAGCAGCTGTGACGCTACCGGCACTGGTATTAGCTGCAAAAGTTGCCGTGTTGGTGGTGGCTGAACTCTCAACAGCTGCTCCTGCTGTTATTGCTGTCATGGTGTACTCACTGTCGATATCAGGACCTTGATCGTAAAGAATTCCCTTAAAAACATGCCCTCCGACGCTCACTGCCGTCTGATAAGCATACTGATCGTCGGCATCGTCGGTGCTACTCATTGTCACGCATCGAAACACCGCGTGAGAGCTCACTTCTGGAGGAAAACTCCCCAGTTGCTCTAACCCTAAAATACAAAAACAAAAGATAGACAAAAAAAAATTCAAATAAGTAAAAAAACAAAAATGTGTTTCCTTTATTTTGTTGGCTACCTTGATTATAAGTGGAAAGCAAAGGGAGAAAATGCAAGAACACGGTTGGGTTATACACAAAGATCATCTCGGGGGAAGACAGAGAAAATGAATCAAAAGGGTTATACACAAACGGACCCTAAATGTAAAAGGAAAAGATGAATGAAAAGCTGCTGCAGGGTTTACTGTGAAGGTATATTACAATTTACAACACGCAATTGAACTTTTTGGCGTTTATTTTTTTTCTTTTTTTCTCCCGGGCACATGTTTCTTATCTCTTTATAGAAAATTTTACTTCTAAATGCATAAAAAAGAATCGATCTTTGAGACTGTAAGTGATTCACGGAGTATACTAGATCTAGTTTATTATATATATATATACCACCAATAATAGACTGCACCTGACATGTGTGTTGGTAAACGAGTGCAGGCAAGGGAAGAAGGTGTTGGATTCTCTCGCTGTCTTTTGAGGTTCTCTCCACGAAGCTGCTGCTGCGGCTGTTGTTGTTGTTGCTGCTGCATAGCAGCAGGAAGATTTTGTTGCCTTTCACGGCGCTTAGAAGCAGGAAGCCAAGTACTTTTAACATGGGTCTGGCAATCAAATCCTCGGCTCTTACAACAAGTTCTACACCTCTTGTGAAGACAATCTTTCTTAGCTTGATTCCCACAATCTTGGCAATTCATGCTTCGGCCTTTCCCTCCTCCACTACTACTTCTCTCAATCCCGAAAGCCGATCTCGAGCTCGAAGAATCATCAGAAACGTTGATCGAGCTCCTGTTAGGGCCAACACCTAACCCCGCTGCTGATGAACAAAGTTGTTGCTGTTGCAGTTGTTGCCATGGCTCGAAACCCTCGTAAGAAATATTCTCGTTTTTATACCAGAACCAGCACTCGGTTTGAATTTCAGTTGGTGGGTTGCTTTGCTGATATTCTTGGCTGTTACTTCCTCTTCCTCCTAGTGAGAAAAACCTATCCATTGTACCTCCTCGAACTGATAATCCATATCAGAAACTTACCCTCTCTGTTTTGATATTTTACAACCCAGTATTTCTAGATGGGTGCACTTCCCAGTCCTTGTTTTCCCCGAGCTACAGCCAATTCCCTCTCTTGAACGTGTTTACACTTTAGGTCATTAGCTAACGAATTACCCACTCAAAGTGTTTAAAACAAGTATTTTTGTATCTTTTCTTGTCGGTAAAGCTGCTTCTGTTGGAGTTGCTTCAAATTTTGCAGTACTTGTATAAATCTCTATCACTCCTTTACTTGTATAAACACTTTCTAAATCAAAACCCAGAAAGTGAAGAAAAAGAGAGGAAAATTTACTTAAACAGGTGCAGTTGCTGTGTTTTTTCTCTCTCTTTTATTTCACTAAAATCCCGGACACTCTCCTCGTTTTGGCTAAGGGATGACATCTCATATGATCATCTGTTGGCAGCCACCGTTTTCATTCCTATCGAACGGTATTATTCTCTCCACGTGTCATCTCACCAGCTTTGTTCCCGTGAAATCCGCTACTTCTGTTTTTCTTTTCTTTTGTTTTTCTTGTTTGACGGTGTATTTTCGCTTGAATAAACAACTTTCTTTTTCCATGCGAACTGTTATATGTATCTAAAATTTTAAAATACCTATATGGTATCATATTTATTTTTAAAATAATATAAAATTTTAATTATATATATTGAAATGACCATCCAACTCAGTTGATAGAGCACAAGGTTCTTAACCTTGAAGGTCGTGGGATCGAGTCCCACAGAGGGCATTTCATAATTCGGAGGTCTCTTACAGAAGCTGCTCTCATCCTGGTATTGGGGGAAGTCTACTATCTTACCTCCCCTTTACCCCATAAATATGGGAAAAAGGGACAGCTATTTTAATTATATATAAATTAAAATATTAATCAAACTAATATATACAAATTAAGATTTAACTAGTAAGATTGTACAGGATTATTATTTAAAACAGTTGATTTGTTCGGTGTGTATATAAAAATAAATTTTAAATTTATTAATATACAATTTTATTTAATAAATCAATATTTATACATTTGATTTATACCTCATATTAAATTTTATCGGTTATTTATACGGTACAGTTCCAAATGCAAAATTTTAAACTCATGTTTACAAACGTAGCATTGATGTAATCTCGTTAAATTTAAATGTGACATTTAATACTTGAAGTTATGATTTTAAAAATAAAATATAATTTATAGTCAATTTGACTATGATTGACTCAGTAGGGTTATTAGGATTTAATCTTAAAATAAGACAGGCAGATGGACTAAATTGATCACATTTAAAGTAGAGGTACCTTAGGAAAAATATGAATGATAATATTCCATAAATAATTTGAAAAAGGATAATTTGGGTTGGGAAAAAGGGAGAGAATTTTGATTGTCCGAGTCCCGATAATTGTATAAAATTAATCATCCAAATGTATAGGTCTGAGTCTGAGTGTGTCTGAGTCAGAGTGTGTCTCGAGCCATGTGTGTTGGTTTCAATGGTTGACTCAGATATCTTTATACTTTACACTGCTAGTATTTTCAGTCGGGTCAGAGATAGATAACCTTTTTTACTCCGTACCAGTTTTGTCTTAAAATCATTGTTTTACAATACAATTATTTTATTCTCAATTATTTATCACTTATAGTTTATATTTTAATTAATATATTTTAATAAATATATGTAATTAATACACTTTTTTTATAAAATCAGTATATTCTATATTATTATAAAATTCTATAATTAATGTTATAATTAATATCTTTATACATATATATAATTAATTTCTATGGTAATTTAATTTAACAATAATATAATAATTTATAAGCTTGATTTAGTGATTCTATGTTAAATTGTAATCTAATAGACCTTGGGTTTGAGTCTCCCTTGATACATTTCATATTGCCACACGTTTGATCATCATATTAGAAAATGGTGTATTCATGAAACAGTAGATTAGCGGTGATTAGAGTTGTTGGTCGTGATCGTAACGGGATGGTTATCGGTGGTCATGCTGGTAAGATTTCGGGATATCTCATAGCAGAAACAGTGGAGGCAAGAGCTTTGTTTGAAGGGATTGAGCTTGGTGTTGAAAACGGATGGTCAAATGTGCAGATTTGCTATTGGAATTTTGAACAGCTATTTAGATGTCAGTGGTTGGGGTTCTCTTCAAAGATGCAATTGATTTGCTCACCCTAGCTTCCATTTTTTTTTACGACAAGCCAATTCTGTTGCACATAAGCTTCCATATTTTGAACAGACTTTCATTTTTTTGTATTTAATGATTATGTGTTTATAACATGATTTTTTTATCTTTATATCATAATTTTCTCTAATTTTCTATATATTTTTTAATTTTATTTTTTAATTATTTGGTCATTTTTTCGTTTATTTTTCTCATGATTAGATTTGACGTTGTTGCGACTGATCAAGATGATACTCATTTGTTATCCCATTGATATTTTCTGTTTTTTTTCCTTAGTAAAAGTAACTGTTTCTTTTTTATTTTTTTATTAAGCTAAAATTATTACAAATTAATATATGTTCTAAATACTCTGAACTATTTACAATGAACGTTCAATTATCTTTGCAGTTTTTGTTGTTCGAACTCATGACATTTAAGAACAACAACGATTTCTTTAAATATTGAGATAATTTGATTCATACATAAAAGTAATTGTTTCTTTACGTAAAAAAGAGAAGAAAACGTTATTTTTTAAAATATAAATATTGATATCACATATTATGTCAATAATAATAATTGGTTGACAATTATTTATCAGAAAAAACAATAAAAAGCTTTCTTTTTTTAGAAAAATCAAAAGTTAAACTTTGGAGATAAAGTATTTTACCCAAAAATAATAATACTCTTTAATTTTTATTCTGTATATTTGAATTTGTATGTTATTTTATTTAACAAAGTCGTTTTCTTCTATGAAAATAATGAATATTCTTATTTGTTTTTATAGTTCATTTTTTTACATATTTTTTCCTACTCTTATTTTATGTTTTTCTTCTTTTCACGGTTGATTTTGATTCGTTTCTTCAATCGATGTTTATTTAATTCTTATTAATTTATTTTTGATTTAAATCTTCAATCTGTTCGCAATCAAACCATATATGTTCTGCTTGAGTTGTGATAAACTCAATTGTGAACATACTATTATTGTTATATCAAATTTTGTATTAGTGTTAATGATGTCTTTATTTTACTTTTATCATCGATAAATAATGTTTATTTGTATGTTTTAATTTTTTACATTTTAATATTTTTTTTGTGTAACCTTTTTTTAATTATCTAGTGGTTAATTTATATTCTTTAATGATTTTAGAGCGAAAATCATTTATAAACATGATTAGTCTATTTTAATTTTAAAATTATAGTTTTATTATTGAATTTTATTTATTTAATAAAATTAATTGTTGTAATTGCAAAAAAATCAAATGGTAATTTTCTTTTATTTCCCCTATCTTCAGAATGTGCTAGTTGGTATGGGAAATGAGTAGGGGTGTGCAAATCTGGCTATCTGGGTTTTTGGGTACTCGAAGTGTCGAGTACCCGGATCTTCAAGTAATTTATTTCTCGGTCCGTGACTCGATCCGGATGTTGATGGTACTCGGTAATCATGTACCCGGATACCCGATTTTTTTTCAAATTATTAATTAAAAACACACACATAAATTTAAATATTCGAAACTTCAAATTACATAGTCCAACATCCAAACATAATTAAAAAATATCATGTTAGCATCATTGTTCATTTTTAAATATGAGTGACCAGAACAGAATCAAAACGTAACGTTAGGTATAATTTTGAAAAAAAAAATAATCGAGTGACCAAAACATAAATTTGATAATATATAAGTGACCAAATAGGTAGTTTACCTTAAATAAAAATATATATGAATTATATTAGATAATATATAGGTGACCAAATAGGTAGTTTCCCCTAAAAAAATCCCTAACCCGAGTACCCGAAAAAATTTAATTTTGTGACCCTAACCTGTCTTGGTAGGATAATTTTTTAAAAAAATTACCCGATTTTTTAAGTTTGGGTCAACAGATCAACCGGGTCGAGTATTTTTGCATACCCGTAGAAATGAGTAGGATTCTTATATAGATTACAAACAAAGATATATTTTGGGCCGACTCACAATCAAACACAATCCTGGGGCCGCTTGTAATTCACCTTGCCCGTCTCGTATTTGTCCTATAATTTGATTTGTATTTGTTATTAGATTTTTTAAAACTTAGAACGTGACTGAATAGAATTATTTTTAACAAAATAAATTACTATGTAATTATAATTAGAATGATAAAAATTGTATATAATCTTTTTTTTTTGAAAATTTGTATATAAAATTTATTAGTTTTATGTTTGATATTTTTATTTAAAGATTATATATAATATAAAAATAATAATATTTATTATAATATAATAAAGAATTAATAGATAATATTGACGAGTAACCCTTCTTTTTCTCTTATTTAAATTTGTTATTGATAAAAACTAGTAAATTTAGTCATCCATTGATATCAACAGCCTAAAGATCAGTTATAAGTACCTTTTATTTCCTCTCATGTCTTCCTCCACCCTCTGTTCTTTCTCCTTTTTTTTCTATTCGATATATCTATAGTATTTATTTTGCATATCTATTTTGCAGATTTATTTTTTAATAAGTCTTTAATTATTAGTTATGTAAATCATTGAAGTTTTCATTTGTTAGTTTAATACGTTTTAATTTACTTTTATTTTTTATTTTTTAGGATTGAATTTATCGCCAATTCTCATATTAATAGTTATTTGATTATTTTATCGATCTACACTTATTTTTGAATCTTTGAGTTGATTTTCTCATTTTTATTATAGGCTAAAGGCAGGGTGAGAGTGTAAGTAATGAGAAATATAAATAATTTTATTAAAATTTTATGATTTAAAAAAATCTTAACATTATAATTTTAAAAACAGTTTATTTAGAGAGCATTTAATGTCAACTAACAGCGTAATATCTATTTTTTAACTAAATTAAAATTTTAGAATTTATTCCGTAATTTTTAGAAGTATAATATCTAAAAAAAATATTTTAAAATAATGCAATATCATTTTAAATCATGACATGTCAGATAGACGAATAAAATACCAGCTGACGAAAGCTAATGCATTATAACATTCCAAAGACATTATAAAAAGACACGATTACATAGCATACGAACATATGACCATTACTTGCAGATAAAGACATCTAACTTAAGACCCACCTGCTTGAAAAATACATAATATTACCTAAGTAAGATATATGGAACCAGTTTCACTCTCGTCAAGTTTGATCCTTTGTTTTCTATCGTTCTTGTCATTTTCATCCTTTGTTTTCCCTTCTTTTTCTTCTTCTTTAATCACTTCATCTTCCCCAGCTTTATCGTTTTTCATGTCAAGGTATTCAATGAGACCTTGAAGTGCAGCTTTAGGGTCATCACTTTTGATCATCAATTGTTGTGCCACTTCAGCTGGAGTAACATCAGCGATCTGAATCAGATCATCGATGGTGTCGAACAATTTATCGTCTTTGATTCCGAGATACGTCGTCGCAAGTTTTCTGAACCCTGTTGGCGTACAATATCCCATATGAATATGCACATCCATTCTCCCCGGACGCAACAACGCAGGGTCTAACTTCTCTTTGTGATTCGTCGTGAAAATTATGATCCTTTCGTTCCCGCAGCTCGACCACAGTCCATCGATGAAATTCAATAGTCCCGACAGTGTCACCTAACAAATAATTCAGCATTAACTAAATTAATTACTATTAACTTTATGAGGTTAATCGGGTACTTACTCCGGGATCAATAGACGAAGGACGATCGGATCTGTCTTTGTCTTCCTTGTTTTGGTCCTCTTTAACCTTGCCTCTATCTTTTGCGATCTTTGTGCTGCAATCTATGTCTTCAATGAGAAGAATAGACCGGTTTGTGGTTGATGTAAGTAAACGCCGGAGATCGGCATCATTTCGAACACTTTGGAACTGGAGATCATACACGTTGTAGCTCAAGTAATTCGCAATGGCAGCAACCAGAGAAGATTTACCAGTCCCTGGAGGACCGAACAAAAGGTACCCACGTTTCCAAGCCCTGCCAACGTTTTCGAAGAAATCCTTGCGTGCCGCAAACGAGTCGAGGTCATCCTTTATGAACTGCTTCAGCTCTGGCTCCATAGCCAGAGTCTCAAACCTCGCAGGATGCCTGAAAACAGCCGATTCCCACCTCGAACGGTCTTGGTTATAAGTGTAGATGTTGAGCTTCTCTCTCTCTTGCTCAATATTGTTTGAGCCGTCTTAGCTATGTGGGGAAAATACCTTTGTTCAACAAGTTCCCTTACTCTTTTCTTGCACTTCAAGTGATAGGTCTTTTTATCAGGGATGTAGTACTTCTCCGATTCCTTAACGTACAACGTCCACTCCAAGGTCATACCTTTGAACTCATCGATGATTTTACAATCTGAAGGGATCTTTCGTTTCGGCGGCGATGTCGGGTTATTGATGTCATTGGAGCCGATGAGAAGTTTATCAGTCACAGGGCTTATTCGGGTCGGAAGGTAGACCTCAACAGCTCGAAACGTTTCGTTGTAAACAGCTTGCCATCGCTCTTCAATGATGAAGGTGAAATTAGAAGAGAAGTAGTTGGTAGTTGGATATAAGATCGGAGAATTTCGAGTTGATGAACTTTTGCATCGGTTTCGGGATCATTTCGTTCAGTATGGTACGGATTAACATTGCCATCGCTGAGAGGGAAGCATAGGCAGCAAGGATGGTAGACATGGAAGGAAGCTCTTTCAACAAAGAAGCCATATTTCAATACAAAGGAGAGAACTCAGCTGCAAGAGAAATGAGGAACTGAAGCGGGTTTATAAGCAGCTTGGTTACTATATTAAGAAACAGGGCGGAGACTATTGGGTTGACTCAACTGTGAAAATGAAGAAACTAGAAATTGCTTAATCTGAAATAGAGTCATGAGGAAATTGCACGGAAGATATTGGTGCTTTGCATTCACGCACTTTTCAACCGCCCTGTGTTGAATATCATGGACCATACATTGCCTAGCTGCTTCTTTTATTTATTGCATACGGTCAGCAAAGTAAATAATGCCAAGACTTATGACGAAGTTACTGAACCTAATCAGTTGTTAACATCTCATCATTCCACTATAATCACATCAATATAGTACTAGTTACAGTTACAAAATGGTGTTCATTAAAATTCAATGAATTCCTTTGTTCTTAAAAACAGAGCCCTTGAAATGAGCTTCCTCGCCCATATAGGGTTACGGAAAAAAATAATTTTCTCATATAATCTACCATATTATTTTTTGAAATAGGGTTTGAGGTCTTCTTTATTTTCCTGAAGCCGTCATTCAGTCGTGGGATCTTCTTCATTTGCCTGAAGACGCCTGGAGCATCTGACGTCTTTAAGTTGATATTGTGCAATTCACCCTAAATGAAGAAATAATCTCCAGGTTAGACTATATTGAGAATTAAAAAAATCTCTCTTACATTACTAGGCCATTTTTCCCTTGAAATGGGTGTGATAGAAAAACATTATATTTTCATGTGTCTGAGACTCTCAAAGAAGAAAGTACGAACACTAGGTTCTCATGTCTCTTACGAGCCTCATGATATTGAAGATCTTGGTCTGAAATACTGAGCTAATTTCCAAAGTAGTTTTGCAGAACACAGTTGACCTTTCATTGTGGAGTAACATGCATTAGAATTTTCCTTAGAACCACTGAAGGAATACAAAACAAAATCGTATACTCTGTTGAGTAAAATTCTAGCCTTAAATTTCTTTTGCCTTCTCTTTTTATTGGAACACGGAACGTTTCCGTATACTCTTTCCGTGTCAAGCAAACCCCCCCTTTTTAATTGCTAATAAACGCTCATTGACACAGGTTAAATATTGAATCTTCATTATAAAAGTTCTCCTTTTTTTCGTTTGGAAAGCAAATTAAACAAACTGATAGTGATCCAAGTGTGTGTATGTGTGTTTGTGTGTGCTTATATATGAAACAAAGGCTCATAAACTTGAAATAAAGATACGTTTTTCAGAATGATATGGTTTCTCATTCATGTGCTCAGTGCTTCCAATGCACCAAGCATCTCTCATATGAGTTAAACACCATTCGTTGAGAGTGCTTTGTTCCTTACAAGTCAACAATGAAAGTCTTTTCTCTTCCTCTTACGAAAATACCAGCATATAATCATTTACAGGAGTTATCGAGCATTTAACTTTTGATTCGAAAAAATGCATTCTCATTTTGTTTTGATTTTCCTTAAAAGTGGAATCCGTTTGTCTAATCTATAATTATTAAAACTAGTAGATGCAGTAAGATGCCGATGCCAATTAAACTTTGTCATCATGGAACCACCACCTGGTCTGCTTTGGAGATCGACCGTTTCTACAGTTCTTTACATAGCGGTCGTTGTCTTCAGGACATTGCTGCGAGACATGATTAATAATAGTATTAAAAGGTGTGTGGGATGCCTCATGATATAATCTGATGTCGTTTAGGACATGCTCATGATATACAACTTACAAGAACAATAGTACCCATCCCAGTTTGGAAAATTTTAGCCCCAAATAACAAATCAGCAGTTTGCCTTATGCATGGCTAAGGGATGGTCAACAAGAATGTCATAAGGCACTCAGAAAATCAAAATAGAATGTGTAACCAAACCTTAGCAGTTGCGCTTGATAGCATGGAGAGAATGCTGATACAGATAGAACTAACAGTCATGGCTGGGGACCATGAATCATATAAGATATCTACAAAAATAAAACAGAACAAAAATGTTTATACCCGTCTTGTCAAAAGTTAAGCAATGAAGATAGCACATACATGTGAGTGTGCGAGAGAGAGAGAGCATCTGAATTTTAAATATTTGTTGCATTAACAAAACCAACTACGCTTTGAATTTGGCAAACATATGTTGGAAAGGTACGGCAAGTGTATAAAAAAATGTTATCCTACGCTCATTTCCCAAGAGCTATTTTATCCCCACCTTGTCCATTTGAATGAAGCACAAAAAGAATTAAAAATCAAGCCAAGACCTTGTGAATGGAGCTATGTGCTTCGAGAGAATGCAACACAAATAACCTAAGATCACCCGTTAATGTAAAAGGCAATAGCATCACCCCACCTCCATGACCAAGGAGAAGAAAAGGGTAAAGCATAGTTCTCAAACGGCACAATATAGTTATACACTCAAAGCATCACCCCACATTCAAGTCCTGCAAAGCTCCTTCTCAAAGGAAGGAACATCTATACCACTCAAAGCAACCATCTTTAACTTTCTTTTCCCTATCTGGATTCTTGGAAATTGGACTTCAACCTTTTATTTTCCACGCATTATATATTTTTTGGTGAAAAGGATAGGATGGTAGAAAAATGATACAATAATATCCAGATATTAGCTAACATAATCTCACATAAGCATCAACGATTCTTTTAACAATGTAAAGGGAAACATTTTTAAAGGTAACAACAGGATCCCCGAAACCCCATCATTTTCAAAGGATAAATGGATAAAAATTTAAATGAAAGCAAAGTGAGAATCAGATCCTGACATGTCTACCGCAATGCATATATATTTATATAAAAGATAAAAATCTATGAGAAAACACAAGAACAAACGAAAATTGCTAAAAAATAGAGCATATTTATAGAAAACTAATATAAATTCATACCTAAACAAATATGGCCATTGCTATAAATATGTGGATGGAGAGGTGCTGGTTGAAGAAATATCACCTGCCAATAATAACCCAAAAGAGCAAAATTATTAAAAGGAATTCAAAAGAAAAGAATACTAAAAAAGGGGATTTTGAATAAAAATCAAACCTGAGGGGCTTCCATAGGGTAATGTTCAGGGAAATCCACCTGAAGCTGATAGGTCTCATTGGCGTACAAAGTTCCCGCAGCTCCATTGACTTCAATTACCCACCTTTTTTACAACAAAAAGATTAAGTATCGATTTTTTTTTTCAAAAGAACTAATCTAGAGAAAATAAAAAAAGGGATAAACAATCTAAAACCTTTGAAAATTATCGGTGACTTTGTGCTTGAAACCAGAGGGAGGGTTGACCTGCCACTCTACCAGCTCTTTTTGCAGGCGATTGCAAGCAATCTTACTAAGTGCCTAAACAAAGCCAAACAAACAAAAATCAAATACCCATTAAAACAAAACAAAATCCGAATTGAAAAGGAATCAAAGGAGTGTGAAGTAATGGGAGGAGGAACCGAACCTTGCGAGAGGAAGCGGATGAGCTGCTCATGCTTATACGGTGGCGTTTTGCCGGGGGGGGGTATGGTAGTTTGGGGGCTCTGTTTTTGTATTTGAGTGTGTTTTTGAAATCAGAAAGAAAATGAAATTATCAATGGACGACGTAAGGGAAGAGAGTTTATGGAGAAAGGGAAAGGAAAGAGCGACGATTTATGGGGGGGAAGGAGTTTGGCCCCGCTTTGTGTTCCCCACCGTTAACTCTCTTTCTCTCTCTCTTGAATCCGATGGCTTACATTTGTTAAGCAGTTTTTCTTTTGACAAAAAGTCCTCCTAGTCAATTGTTTTTACGGAAGATACGACGCCGTTTACTTTTGTCTAAGACCTCGATTTTTTCATTAATTTGATTTTTTGTTGATTTATAGAAAAAAAAAATCATTTGTAACCAGGAAGGATGGGTCATGTTTAAATTAGAGACCTAATCCACATGAATAGTGGAAGGTCTTCATTTTTTCTTTTAAATTATTTTAAGATAATTCTTAAATTAAATTCATTAAATACTGACCTTTTTTATTTTTTTTAGTTTAAATATCTATTAAATTTTTATTAATCTGGATTATATAAATTAAGCTTGATTTTTATGTTGTTTTTAATTTTTAAAAAATTGATAAATTAATTATTAGTTTTAAGATTTTAAATTGAAGATTGAATAATTTGTTATTTTATTATTATTTACCTTTAATCTCTTAAAATTTCAATACGGTTTTGTCATTATAAGTATTTTTGAATATTTTCTATGTTTGTTTTATTATTTATACTTAGAGCTCATTATTGTTTCTTCCGATAACTAGTTGTTAGTGGATCAATGGAGGTACTGCGACCTTGTTGGGCTGTGGCAACCTCTGGAGTACCTGTTCGAGAACAACTGTTCAGTGCTTCAATATGCCCTTTCAATTTATTCCAGTATGGAGAGTTGTACAGAGGTTTTGGTCGAAGTGCAAATGTTGCTTCTTTAGAAGGGGAAACAATCATTCTTATCCCCAAAAGTGACGGACATAGCATCGTAAGGGAAGCCGTGGTGATGTTATTTTCTTAACCAATCGAGGAGAGGTATGCTATTATTCTGTGTCTAACATTGGCTTAGCTCCTTGGCTGGTTTGTTGCATTTTCTCTAAGGCTGTAAAATCAGGTAATCAGACAGGTTTCAGTCGGATCTTGGCAGGTCGGGTAAAATCGGGTACAAGTCAACTCAAGTTGATTTGACACCATATCCAGATCGGTTCAGGTCATGTCAAATCAGTTCGGTTTATTTTCAGATTGATTTAACACCAGATCCAAATCGGGTTCAGGTCATGTCATTTTCAGTTCGGATCGATGTCAGTTCAGGTCCGAAGCAGATAAAGATCAGGTTAATTCAGGTTCGGGTAGACTTCAGTCGGATCTTGTTCAAATCGGGTCACATCATTGACATATAAAATTCAAGTCGGATGTTTACCGGATACGGATTGAGTTTAGGTCAGGTCGTTTTTATTTTTGGATTAATTATTTTGTCATCTTTCGTGATTATTGAATTGCAAGTTGTAATTGTATATGATTTCGAGTAAATTAAGAGAAAAATAAATATCCATGGATCAATTTTGTAAAAAATATAAATTTAAGGACAAAATTGAAGAAATGTAAAATTATAAATAAAATATTAAAATATAAATTAAACAACACAAATAGGTAAGCGACTAAATCGAAATAAATTTAAAATGTGAGGTTTAAATTAATATAAAAAAGACTAAATTAAATACGTTTAAAAAGTTACGGGCCAGTTACAAAAATAAATAACAACTAACAATGGGCCAATTGAAGATGCAAATATAAATTTAAGGACTAAATTGAATACATATAAAAGTGAAAGACTTAAAATTGAAATAAATTTAAAAAACAAAAAAGGATTAAATTGAAATAAATGCAAAATGTGAAGAAATAATGAAAAATATAGTAAATTGCATTCATTTAAAAAATTAAAAAAATATAATATATATATATATAATATAAGTTCATATATAAATTATATATAAACTATATAATTATTATAAATTATATATATATATATATTATGTTTATATGAACTATATATATAACTATATATGTATAAACTATAAAAAGTATATAGTTTATAAGCTATAATTTATATTAATATAGTATATATATATATATATATATATATATATTATTCAAAGTGAGTAGTGGGAGAAATCTTATTAAAATAAATATTTTTTTGTGTGAAATTTTTTGATTTTATTTGGGAACTTTTAAGGAAATTTTGAGAATATAGAGAAATTGAGAATTTACTGAGAAATTGAGAAATTTTGGGGGGAAATTGAGAATTGAGATTTTATTTGGAAAGATATTTTGGGTTAATTAGGCTCATGCTCCTCCAACAATCATCATTTTTCCACTTATATTTGATTTTTGATTTCTTTCATTTTAGTCATGGTTTAATTGTAAATATCTTCTTGAATTTTCAATTTTTACAATTCGATGCAATTTAATCCTGTATACATTTTAATTACTTTCAATTTTCTCTATATATATGTATGTATGTATATATGTATGTATGTATGTATGTATGTATGTATGTATGTATGTATGTATGTATGTATGTATGTATGTATGTATGTATGTATGTATGTATGTATGTATGTATGTATGTATGTATGTATGTATGTATGTATGTATGTATGTATGTATGTATGTATGTATGTATGTATGTATGTATGTATGTATGTATGTATGTATGTATGTATGTATGTATGTATGTATGTATGTATGTATGTATATAAACTATATGTATAAACTATATAAAATATATAGTTTATAAATTATAATTTATATTAATATATATATATATATATATATATATATATATATATTACAGAAACACTAAGCATTAACTATATAAAGTAATAAAGTATATAGTTTATAAAAACCTTAAACCCTAAACTCTAAATTATAAACCCTAAATATTTAACCATTAACCCTAAACCCTGAACTATATATGTATAAACCATGTAGAGTATATATAAACTATATATATATATATATATATATATATATATAATATAAAGTAAATTACTTATATAGTTTATAGAAATACTATGCATAAAGTAATAAAGTATATAGTTTATAGAAACCATAAACCCTAATATAAATGAACTAACAATAATGCATATATATTTGTAATAAAAGAGTGGACTTATGTATTGGGCCTATGTAAACTAATGTAAATGAACTAACACTATTGGAAATGAACTTATTTTTTGGTTTTATTATTACTTATTCATAACAACAAAATAGATAAACTATTAATGTGAATTAACCTAACATGCAACTAAAATATTAATTATGCAAATAAAATTAATATGGCATGTACTACTATTTATGAACCATATAATATGCAATGTGACATACTAATTATTTAACACCTAATTAATCATGTTTTATATAATTTACATTTAAATAATTTTATTAAATAATTTTATATAATATGTATGTATAAACCATGTATATTATATATAAACAATATATATATATATATATATATATATATATATATAAACTATATAAAGTATATTACTTATATAGTTTATAGAAACACTATGCATAAACTATATAAAGTAATAAAGTATATAGTTTATAGAAACCTTAAACCATAAATTATAAACTTTAAAGCATAAACACTAACCCTAAACCACAAACCCTAATATAAATGAACTATCACTAATGCATATATATTTGAAATAAAAGAGTGGGCTTATGTATTGTGTCTATGTAAACTAATGTAAATGGACTAGCACTGTAACACCTCAACTCGTACCCGATCCGGATACGAGTCTGAGATGTCACATTGACTTTTCAAAACATTTTTCTTACAATATATCAAAACATTTGAACTCATTTTAGGAAAATACCATGATATTCTATTAAATTGTGTTTCGTATAAAATTTCAAATCAAAAACGTATTTATGAACAGTACCTGCTACAATACCCAAATGTTAAAATTTTACATATTCAAATAGGGGAACCGATTCCCCTGCTACAGAGAATCGATACCCTACTATAATGCTGCTATAATACTGCTACAGTACTTCCGTAAAAATACTTATAAATTTATAAAAAAAATCTGAGGTTTCATTCGTATAAAATTACCATTTACCTATACATATTTAAAACATTACCAAATTTAAACATCTGATTTTACAAAACCGATTAAAACATATCAGATTTAATCCTTTATTTACATGCCAACCACTATCCTTATTACAAAATACATACTATACATTTCTTTTCTGATCTGATCTTTGGAAAGGAGAAACTGACCTGTCTTGCATAACTTTTACCAATCTTTCTCTTCTCGGAACCTACGCGTGAAACAATCACACGCTAAGTCGTTGACTTAGTGAGGCATATAAAACATAATTATATGCTAATTGTAACTTCTACAATGCATGAACATTTGATATTACCTTATCATACCAAATCATATATTCTTTTCTGTAATATATACATACATGCACATATCATGTAACATAACATCATTAACATGCTTATCATTTCTAATTTTATCATCACTAATTTCTTTATATACTATATCAGCATATAATATAAACTCTAAATCACACCATTGCATAAATAATTACCAATCTCATATAACAAATACATTTCACTTAGGAATACACACAGTATCACATATGAATCTTGTAAATACTTTTGATGTCTTTTATAGGCCCATGTACATTACTAAGAACTCAAGGTATGTGAGTACTGTGAGGTTGTGCACTATGCTGTCACCACAGCTCGTATAAATTTACACCGTAGTGCCACGTAGAATTTGCACCGAAGTGCCGCGTAGAAATGCATTGTAGTGCCGCGTAGAAATGCACCGTAGTGCCATATAAGATTGTCCATAAGGACCACATATAAATTCTTTAAGAATCATATACATATACAAAGGATCAAGTAAGTGTCTCAAAGACCTCATACATGTTCCAGAGAATACATATACGTCCCGAAAGACCACGTAGAATTTGTCCCAAAGGACCGCGTAGACCCTCTACTCTTGGCATGCCAACTATACCCCTAGCTCTCATATTACATAACATGGGCATTATCATTTATGTCATTTCACATATTTATATATGCACAAAGTTCACTTACATGTAGAACATTTTCATATGATTCACTTTCACATGTCACATGGCTTATATCTTGTTTTTATGTCTTCTCATAGACATATCATTTCCATACCTTTATCACGTAGCTCATATAATTTTTCATGCATATCCATGTCACATATTTCATATCACTTTGCATGGAATCACGTAGGTTGTTTCATATGGCTTATATCATTTCTCGTTTGTTCATATATATATGTCATATATACATCACATAGCACATATAATAACATATAAATTTATAAATAAATCATTTCCATTTGATTCACATATCACCTATCTCATTTCTTATATCTCTTATGATCATGTAATCATACCAAACATATTCACACATACATGTATTCACATAAATCACATGTAGAAATGCACTTACTCTATAGACATATGCATGTATTCATTTTATTGCTCTTATAATCACATATAATAACATATACATATTTTTATGTACTCATGCACATAAAAGAATTCCATCAACTATATAACATTTTAGGAGTCACTTCTTACCATAGTAACTCCGCCATCGGCTCATCGCAAGCCAATGTATGTTCAATAACATACGTACAATTAAATTGCACTCACCTTAGCCTTGCTTTGATTCGATCCTAATCCTTTGATTATTCCGGAACTTGTTTAGGCTCAATATCTACATAAATATAACATTTCAAAACAACTATCAGAAACCTAAACCTTAAACTTGATATTGATAACTTAAGCCGGTTTAATGAACCAAAATTCCATTTTTTCATTTAGGGGGAATCGATACCCCCTCAGGGGGGAATCTGTACCCCCTGCACAATCTGGAATTTTCGTTCAAGCCTAGAAAAATCATTGTTCATGCCCGAAAATTCACTATATCAACTTAAATTCTTCATGTTTCATTCCCTTTTATATTCTTAATTCAAATATACACACTTAAACTAATTTATATCCATTTATTTAATCTTAAACCTCAAAATTTTATTCTCCATATAGAAATCAATAATCATACCAAATTTTCCATGTTGTCCAAACTTAATTCTAACACTTCTAACTTCTTATTCTCATATATGACAAGTCAAATTCAACCTCCAAATTCATTTAAACATTCATATTCAAAATTTCACTTCAAAACCCATTTTCTTTAATCTGTCATAACTCCTTTATCTTTTGAATTTAAGATAACTTAAGCTTTCCTTAAGCTTAGTTATCGTCTAATGATCAAAACCCAACCTTTAATTCAAAAAATAATCAACAAAATCGAAAACTCACCTTTGCCTAGCTTCCACGGGGAGGAGGAAGAAGAAAGAAAGAAGAAGATGAAATGTTTTCATCTCCCACGTTTTTATCTCCTATTAAAGGGGATAAAAATATCTTTAATGCCAATTGACCATTTTACCCTTTAATTCCTTGAATAATTACTAAAAACTTTTCGGAAATATTCCCAAATAAATCATTGAACTATTCAACTATTCTACTTTAATTACCAAATTTCAAAATTTTACAATTAGTCACTAACCCATAATTTGGGATGTTACAAGCACTATTGGAAATAGACTTATTTTTTGGTTTTATTATTACTTATTCATAACAACAAAATAAATGGGCTATTAATGTGAATTAACCTAACATGCAACTAAAATACTAATTATGCAAATGAAATTATTATGACATGTACTACTATTTATGAACCATATAATATGAAATGTGACATACTAATTATTTAACACCTAATTAATCATGTTTTATATAATTTACATTTAAATAATTTTATTAATTTTATTAAATAATTTTATATAATATGTATGTATAAACCATGTATAGTATATATAATATATATATATATATATATATATATATATATATATATATATATAAACTATATAAAGTAAATTACTTATATAGTTTATAGAAACACTATGCATAAACTATATAAAGTAATAAAGTATATAGTTTATATAAACCCTAAACCTTAAACCATAAACACTAACCCTTAAACCATAAACCCTAACCCCAAAACCATAAACCCTAATATAAAGGGACTAGCACTAATGCATATATATTTGCAATAAAAGAGTGTGCTATGTATTAGGCCTATGTAAACTAATGTAAATGGACTAGCACTAATGCAAATGAACTTTTTTTTGTTTTATTATTACTTATTCATAACAACAAAATAAATGGACTATTAATGTGAATTAACCTAACATGCAACTAAAATACTAATTATGCAAATGAAATTAATGACATGTACTACTATTTATGAACCATATAATATACAATGTGACATACTAATTATTTAACATTTAAATAATTTTATTAATTTTATTAAACAATTTTATATAATATGCATGTGTAGTATATATAACCTATATATATATACTATATAAAGTAATAAAGTATATAGTTTATAAAAACCCTAAGCCCTAAATCATAAACCCTAAACCCTAAACTTTAAACTATACACACTAACCCTAAACCCTAGTATAAATAAACTAGCACTAATGCATATATATTTGTAATAAAAGAGTAGGCTTATGTATTGGGCCTATGTAAACTAATGTAAGTGGACTAGCACTATTGGAAATGAACTTAATTTTGGGTTTTATTATTAATTATTCATAACAACAAAATAAATGGGCTATTAATGTGAATTAACCTAACATGCAACTAAAATACTAATTATGCAAATGAAATTAATATGACATCTGCTACTATTTATTAACGATATAATATGCAATGTGACATACTAATTATTTAACACCTAATTAATCATGTTTTATATAATTTACATTTAAATAATTTTATTAATTTTATTAAATAATTGTATATAATATGTATGTATAAACCATGTATAGTATATATAAACTATATATATATATATATATATATAAAGTAAATTACTTATATAGTTTATAGAAACACTATGCATAAACTATATAAAGTAATAAAATATATAGTTTATAGAAACCCTAAACCTTAAACTTTAAATCCTAAACACAAGCCATAAACCATAAACCCTAATATAAATAGATTAGCACTAATGCATATATATTTGTAATAAAAGAGTGGGCTTATGTATTGGGCCTATGTAAACTAATGTAAATGGACTAGCACTATTGGAAATGAACTTATTTTTTGGTTTTATTATTACTTATTCATAACAACAAAATAAATGGGCTATTAATGTGAATTAACCTAACATGTAACTAAAATACTAATTATGCAAATGAAATTAATATGACATGTACTACTATTTATGAACCATATAATATGCAATGTGACATACTAATTATTTAACACTTAATTAATCATGTTTTATATAATTTACATTTAAATGATTTTATTAATTTTATTAAATAATTTTATATAATATGTATGTATAAACCATGTATAGTATAATATATATATATATATATATATATAAACTATGTAATGTAAATTACCTATATAGTTTATGGAAACACTATGCATAAACTATATAAAGTAATAAAATATATAGTTTATAGAAACCTTAAACCTTAAACTTTGAATCATAAACTCTAAACCCTAAACTTTAAACCCTAAACCCTAAACCATAATATAAATAGACTAGCACTAATGCATATATATTAGTAATAAAAGAGTGAGCTTATATATTTGGCCTATGTAATCTAATGTATTGCCAAAATTATTTATATTAATAATATAAAACGTTAATATATATTACATAATAAATACTTTCATTATTAATATTATTTTTTCTTTATATAAATTAAACAATATAATTTATATAAATTAAACTATATTAATTTTCCTTTGTATTATTAATCATGTTTTATCTAATTTAAATTTAAATAATTTTATTAATTTTATTAATTTTATTAAATAATTTTATATAATAGGTCTATTTATTAATTTAATTATCATAATAAATATTTTATTATAACATTTAAAAAGTGATTATATTAATTTTTTAATTAAATCATAAATTAAAAAACTCATAATTTTATTAAAATCTTATAATTTCGTCCATGGTAATATATAAGTCAGGTAAATATCATATCAGGTCATTAACAAGTCGGATAATTTACAGGTCAGTTTAAAAACATGTCAGGTTGAAAACAGATCAGGTTGAAAACAGGTCGGGTAATACCACTTATTTACCATGTCAATCTCGGGCTCGGGTTCGGGTTCATATCAGTCGGATGCAGATCGGATTCGGGTATCATATTTTCGGTTCAATTCTGGTTCAGGTTCTTAGGTCGGATGCAGGTCGGGTTCGGATCCATAATTTTCAGGTCCAACTCGGGTTCAAGTCAACACTAGTTCCGACTCGAGTCGGTTTCGGATCGCCACAGCGTAGGTCAAAAATAGTTTTGACTCGAGTCGGTTTCAATCAGTTTTGCAGGTCGGATCAGCTTTTTACAGCCCTAATTTTCTCAACTACAGTGTTTGGTCATGCATGTATAGTTTTCATTTTTTAGTACGTAGCTGCAAAGTGATGTTAAATTTTATCTATGCTGAAGACTTGGGAACATAGAATAATGCATTGATCCTTTCAGGTAACCGCGTACTCTCCTGGCTTGCACGGACATGATGCTGAATGGCAATGGCAGCTCTTGACAGATGCTACATGATCAAATCTACCTTCACCTTCAGGGATGATGGAAGGTGGTAAAGGGGTTCCAACATTGAAACCGATCTCATTGAGTGTGTACGGCAATCAGCTAATGATCCTTGCTGCTGGAGATCAAACAGGTGCAATTATTCCCCCCCCCCCCCGGTGGAAGTTCTTAACATCAATCGATCTTCCTGCTCCACCCACCTATGCCCTGATCACGCCGAGGACTTCTCGAATGATGGGCTCACTGATATCATTCTTGTGACCTCCAGTGGAGTATATGGTTTTGTCCAGACTAGACAACCCGGAGCTCTCTTCTTCAGCATACTGGTAGGCTGCCTTTTACTTGTGATGGGGGTAATCTTCGTCATCCAACACTTGAATTCAATAAAAGTTAAACCTCGCGCTTCATCTGGTCCTTGGTGAAAAACAAGGTTCGTGTTATAGGCATGGCTAACAAATATCTCCAACATTTGAGCTGGAAAAATGGCTGTAATAACTTATACGAGTTCTAACACTCTGGAATTCGAAGAGATCAAAGATTCTCAGGCTCATAGTTCTCGAGTTTGTATGATTTATGTAATGCAGAATTGGATTTACCATGGAGGAGCCGAGGAGGATCATGCAATTGTTTTAAGCTCAGGAAACGTTTTACTATTAATGTTGTGGGATCTCTTATGTTTTTCAATTTCATTTTTTCTCGTTCTAATTTTATATTCATCTTAATTGGTTGCTGAAGTGTATTATATTCATAATAGCAAATAAACGCAATATACCTGAAATTGCATCTGCATTGCAATTTAAGTTCCTAATTACAACATAAATAATTGAAGTAAAACAAGATTAAAGAAGAAAAAAGAACTCTGGGCATCTGAAAAACACTAGTAAAAGAAACAAGGGTAATATTAATAGCAACTAGAAAGCTACGGTATGCAACAAAGAACTGATTAATCAATACATAATCATATCAGCAGAAGCCATGAATGGTTGATTAACAGAGAACGAATTCCACGGATACATGAAAGCGTCATCATTGATCTGATGATGAGGATTAAAATAGGCAGCCTGGTAAAAGTTTTCACTTTCAAGAACCCCATTGCTCGAGTTTATGAAATCAATGATTTCATTGAGAGATTGCAATCTGGTAGTGAGCTCACTCATCTGAGCTCTAAGAACCGAGTTCTCAGCCTCAACCTTCAAGTAAAGTTGGGAGGTGAGAACTCATAAACTCGAAGGAGAACTCGGTTGATGCAGATCATGAACAAGCTGTTTAGACAAAATCATGGCAAAATTGGTGAGATCCAAAGGAGAATTCCCGATAACAATGTCTACGTTGGAAGCAGATCATGAAAATGCAGTTGAACCAAGCAAAGTTAATTTCATATAACCATTTGTTGATGCAGCCTCTGGGTGGTAGTGAAGCATCTCACTCAACATCATCTCCCTAATCATCTGTTCTCCCATGTTTTTTTCATCAATATCGAGATTAATTGGGACTCGGGCTGGCGGATTGCGGCTTGGATCGTACAGGGATGACATGTAAGGATGTTGGAGAGCTTCTGTGACAGTGATTCTCTTAGATGGGTCAAAAATCAGCATCTTTTGCAACAAATCTATGGCTGATGGATCGGCTCGAGGATATAAACGCGAAACGCGAAAAATGGATGCCCCTAGTGTAAGGAAGTGACTTGATGTATCTTCTGGCTTTGGGATTATCTATAAACTCGAGATCAGCCTCTTCCTGACTTCCAAGGACATCAAAAATTAGCTTAAGCTGGTTGAGGCATTCCGTCCCGGGAAAGATAGGTTGCCGGCCAAGAATCTCAGCGAAGATGCATCCCACAGACCAAACATCAATGGAGGTCCCATAATTGTCACAACAGAGTAAGAGCTCCGGTGAACGGTACCAGCGGGTGACAACATACTCTGTCATGAATTGTTCATTGCCTATGCTGGTTCGGGCCAGCCCGAAATCACATATTTTCAGATCACAGTTAGCATTGATGAGAAGGTTCCCTGGCTTTAAGTCTCGATGAAGGATGCTCGCTGAGTGCAGGTACTTCAGCCCACGTAGGAGCTAAAATTCATTACAAATGTTAGTAACAAGCTGATAACCAAATCGAACTCAGTCTGTTAGCATATGGTACAAGCTGCATTTCATTCGTAACCGAACGAAATGAACACGGAAAAGACCCTTGCCAAACGAAACGAACACGGTATTGCTAACCAAATAACTCTCCTCTAATGAATATACATATGCACATGTTCCTTAAACCGATGAACGACAATGAACAACCGATAAGATTCTAGTGGTACAAGCTTTCTCTCACACCAATCCTAATAACTCATCAACCTACTTTTGCTGCTGAACGAAAATGCAATTAGGGACCAGAATGTCACACATTAAAATGCAGCAATTCAAAACAGTAAACGGTAAAGAAAAAGAAAGGGGTTATTTCCCAGTACCTGAAAAACAAAATACTTGCAATGATCATTAGTAAGTGGCTGAGGAGACTTGATAATCTGGAGCAAATCGGTGTCCATAAGCTCGTAAACCAGATAAACATCCTTAAAACTGGTTCTGGAAGCAGGCATCATAATGTCTTTCAAGTCAATCACGTTCTCGTGTCGAATGTGTCTTAGAAGTTTCAACTCCCTCAGAGTTCTCAATGCATCAATTCGGTTCCCGAACACGTTGCTGATCTTCTTTATGGCCACTTTCTCATTGGTTTCCCTGTTGATTGAGGAGCAAACAACACCGTATGATCCTCTCCCTATAGGCTTAATCGGAACATACTTTGTGTCAATCTCGAAAAGGATTTGCCATATTGAATAATAATGCTTCCCTCTTGGCTTCTCCCCATTCGGTGGCTCTACAGGAGTCGCCATTCCTCTGAAATTCCCAGAAAAAATAACACTTAATTTTAACCAAAAATGAAAGGGGGATAGGGATTAGAATCAATTCTTACTTGCCGCTTCTACTTCTTTGCTTTGATCCTTGCTAACAGCTTTTTCGCTACCCTTTCCTTTAATCTATAAGCAAACCCCAAATTCACCAATTTGTAAAATTTCAAACTTTCTCACCCATTTCTTCCAAAATGAAAATAAAAATACCACAATTTTGTTCTACCTCTATACCAATTCCAAATTCACAAATTTGAAATCATCCCATTGTAAATAAAACCAGAAATCCTCTTCATTTGAATTTCACAGCAACAAAAGTTGGGTCTTTATGCAAAATTCTTATCCAAAACAAAGAGAAATCGATCTTATCTGAATCAAAATTCCATATCAGACAAAAGAGACAAGAAAGAGAAAGAGAAAGAAGAAAGTATCTGTATAAAGAACGGAAATTTAAAAAGATGTGGTAAAGCCTTTAAATGGTTCTTAACAAATAGTAGTCCAAGGAAAAGAATTAACTAAAATTGATGAAAAGCATTGGTTTTCCAATTAATAATTTCTATTAGTAGCACATCATAGTCAGCTTGAAGCTGAAAACTTTCCCACCCCAATGGCTAAACTTAGCTTTGCATTGCCAAATAAAAAACGTGGAAGGGATGCTTCTTGCATTGAACTTATCGAGCATTGTCCATTGCTTTTCCTTTAATCAATCAATGAATCTGTCGGTCCAACGGTGCATTGGATTTCTATTAGTTCCAAGTAAAGGTACCGCCCACGTGTGCTCACCCCTTTTGGCCGCCTCGCTTGCTTTCGTTTGCAGACATCACATTCCTCAGGATAGTTACCATGCACGCAATGATTGAAGATAGAATGAGAAACGAGTATCGTTTTGCGGCCATGGGGATAACAAATCGGTTACTAAATTCGTGCTTTTCTCGACTTTCAAGTCGTTACATCTTCAAACTCGAAAGGAGATTCCCTTTTCATTGGTTAAAATTGCATTTGATTATTAGAAAGAAAGATGGCAAAAGGAGGGATAAAATGCAAGGATTGTTGGATTAAACACTTGCAATGTATAATTCGGTTAAGTTTTTCATTTTCCTTCAGGTTTCAAAGGAAAAAAAAAACAAACATCAAACTTTCAGCATAAACTATAATCATTCGGTCTGGTTTTTCAACATTTCATGCACCTCATGTTCAAAGAACGAATAAGATTTAAATCTTTAATTTTTTAATTTTATTTAAAAAAATTATGTCTCACTCTATCAATTAATAATTATTAAATTATATAGTTGTCTCTCTCTTTCTTCTAACTTAGATTTTTTCTAATTATTTTTATGAACACTAATTTTAATATTAGTTGTAAATTGACGGTGATTATTAGTTCTCTCATTTTTTTTTATTATGTATTTTGTTTTTTTTCTTGTTTTTTTTTTCAATTTTGAATAAGAATCTATATTCTTGTGACACATGTTTTTTCTGTTATTGTGACACTATCTTTACGATTTTTGGTACATTTTTCACATACATTTGTAATCGTTTTGGTGCTCACACAAAGATTCTCACGATATTTATTTTTGATTGGTTTGTCGGTGATCACATAGAGTCAAATCCCCTCTTTGGTAAAAGGTTGTTTGCCGTTATAATCAGAATTGTGTAGTGAAGCAGCCTGCCAAATAGTTTAGTTAGCTCACCACTCTTTTATCACTTTGCAAAGCTTCTCGTTCGACAAAGATAATGTGTTTTTATAAAGGTTGCTAGGTTCTTTTGTTGTTGGTTGTCATTCTCAATGAAATGTTTTATTTTTCTTCCTATCTTTGAGTTTAGTACTTTTACTTTTGTATGAGTTTTTGGTGATTATTGTCTTCATTTTTTTTATACTTGAGTGTGTTGCAATTGTGATTAATTTCATTATTTTATTAATAAAATTCAGTTGTAATTGTTAAAAAATAATTAAATTATCAATTATAATTGAGTCCCTACAATAGCCCTCAAAAGTAATAACAATGGAGAGGTTATGTTATTTTATGATATTTAAAAGAAAAAAATTATTTTTGAATAATATAAATTTATATTTTCAATATATATATATATATATATATATATATATATATATATATGAGTTAGGATCTACTTACACTCTGTGTAAAACTTAGTTTTACATCTTTTTAAGACTGTTGGAGGAGAGAAATCAAAAGTTGATATTAACTCATTGTTTTTTTTCAATGAATATATTCTCATTTTCTACTGTTAATCACAACCTTTGATTTCTCTCGTTCAACAGTCCTAAAAAGATATAAAACTCTTAATTTTGTATCGAGTGTAATTGAACTCTATTCCTATATATAGAGAGAGTTAATTGCATCACATGTCCTCAAAATATAACTCTCATTTTAAATTGGTCCCTAAACTTTTAAATATTCCAAATTCATCCCTAAACAATAATTATCATTCTAAATTAGTCATTAAACTTTTGAACATTTCAATTCAATCCCCTAACTATGACCTTCATTCTAAATTGGTCTCCAAACTTTTTGAACATTTTAATTTCATCCTAAATTATACGTATATACTAATCGCATCCCTTTTTAATAAAATTGTTAGATTAGGTTATATTATTATATGTTTGAGAGAAAAAAGCAAAATTTATGTTAAACTATGGTTGAAACTAAGGAAATTGGAATTTCTAAAAGTTTGGGGACCAATTTAGAAATGGGGTAATAGTTTATGGATGAAATTAAAATGCATCCTAACGTGGATTCCAATTGGGATACTTATTTAAGCCAGTAGATAAGTGGCCTTTCACTTTGAAATTCTCTACTAATTAATTATAAATATACAAAAAAAATAGGCAAAATTAGTTGAACTAGTAAAGAAGATTTTTTTTATGAAATAGTGATCGTGAAAGTTTATTTTCTTAAATAAGAATCTTTTTATAGTGTGTCGGAGAAGATAATCAGACGACATAGTATCTTTTGAGAAAATAGTTGGATGGCATGGTATCTTTTACATATACAAAGAACCATATCATAGTTGTCTTCTTCAGATACAGTAAAAAATCGCTAATTTAGAAAAAAAAATCCATTGCAATACACATTTTTTTTCTATACCTTACCCGGGCATTTTTGCCCAAAAAATTGCATCTTGGAACCCTAATGTTATTCCAATAATTGGTTCATTATTATAAACCTAAAAATTAGACAGCCAATTAGATAATTAATATTTTTAGTAATGCATATAAATATAATTTAAACTTATTAAATATTTATATAAATAAAATTTTAGTTGATTATTCTTTTAAAACCACTTAGCAGATAAGGTTGACAGAAATGTTTGATTTGGTGTTGTGTTCCAAATAATGTATTTTAGGAACCGACCCAATGTTGAAACAAAGGGACTGGGAATTAAAGCATGAAAAAGTAATGGGAGAAAGTAGAGGGGAATAGACAAACGACAAGTTTGCTATATGGCCCATAATCTCCATATTTTTATCATCTTTTTCCTCTCATTCTCAGCTAACTTTTCTGGGTTTATCATTTGCTTATTATATGCAGATCCTTTTTCCTTGAAAATACATCTTGTTATTGTTTAGTTCAACAATTCCGAAAGTTCAGCTCAAGCAAACCCTAGCTGGTTTTCAATCATCTACACAATTACCATCTAATATAAATATATTTGAAATGTTAAGATTAGAATCTGGATTTATAACCTTTTAAAAATATTTATATGAATTATGTTTCGTTAAACAGTGGTATTACCTGATATTTTTAACTTTAGGATGAAAACCCCAGCTCCTAACATATATATATAAATTACAAAGTGAAAGGAAAGAGCATTTTAAAAAGGAAACCTTAGTGCAATTCCAGGGTCAGGGTTTCAATCATGCCTCATGCATCTATTTGATCTTGCTAACTCCAACATATAGGGTACTCGTTTTTCTTTGCTTCAGATTCTTGCTTTAAGCTGAGACTTTTGCATGCAGTTGAAGGAAAAGGAAATCAAGGGAGAAAAGTAGTTTTGGCTAAAGTGTTTTACAATATATATTGCTTTCTTCCTTGAACCAAAGGGAAATGATAGCTTATTTGGTTTATATTTTCAAGGGTTAATATATAATATTTATTATTTATTGGAATCATCATGGAGTCTGCAAATCTTCATCCTCATAACCATAAGGTTCAAGAGCAGTATGTCAAATATTCTTCTCCGGTACCTTCAACAAGCCATCGAGTTTCAGCCATAGATGAATGGAACCCGAACGTCTTTCCGTAAGTACCTAAATCAGTTTCCTTCTCATTCCTGCTTTCCCTTTTTCATTGTTGTAGTCCGAGAGTCTGAGCTTTATTTATTTGTTGATTATATAACATGTACGATCTGGTATGGTTCATGCAACATCTGTATGCCTCTGGGGTTTGTTTGGTTTTCAATATGATGGTATGTTGGTAATGTTTTCAGGCTAAATATATTCTGTTTGTTGTTATGTCTTTCATGCAAGAATATTGGTAGTAAATACGATAGGGATCTGAATGAAACCATCTCAGCAAAAGATTCATGGCAAGCGCCACCACTGACAAGGACTTCCATGAACCAAGATAGCTTCAACCAACAATCTGCAAGTGAATTTCTCCTTGCAAATATCAAAGATGATATGTCAGATTCCTTCCCCAAATTGAGTGAGATGATGTACTGGTACTCTATAGAGCACTCATATCTACCCTCTAAAAAGCACTACTGTCCACAGTATCCTAGTGATTATGATCTTGGAGGGAATCTATTGCACAGCAATCTCTTCATTGCTAACAACATGACCGAGCTGCAACTTTCCTCAGGAGAGTTGTACAATAATGTTCATCATTCCCCACGTACGGGAACTACATCAGCAACTAGCAGATATGATTTCAATCATGTCTTTCCAAGTACAAGCATTTCCACCTCGGATTTTTGTTCCACATTGTTGTCAAGCTCTTCGGACTTGAACTTGAAATCCTTGGATCTTTTGACCTCAACGTATGATGGTGGAAGTTATAATCAATCTTTACTTGATATGATTCCCGGGAAATTAAGCAGAAGTGTGTTTATAAGCCATGAATCCAATGATCAAAGAAGAGAACACAGTGATAGTATGTCCACCAGTTCCAAAGTGGGTATCTTTCTCTTATTCTTATCCATGCCACTTTGAATTTTCATGCATTTACAAACTCCTTAACACCAAACAAAACAACTTAATAATGGAAAAGCTAGCCTTGGAAAGATATAGGGAAAAGGGTGCACTTTCCATTTTTCAGTTTTACAAACGAATCTTCAATTCAAATTCACCAGCAATGAAATAGTTATTTTCTCATTGGTCACTCCATAAATTGAATTGCTTTTCTGTCAACCGTCAAAAGGTATCAGCCTTTGTTAGTGGATCTCATACAAACACAAAGAGGCCTGGAAGCTTTTCTGATACAAAAGAATCGACCCATACAGATGCTAAAAAGCATAGGTCCTCATGTCCCACATTGAAGGTGAAACTGATATTCCACTTACAAACTCTGCAAGTTGTAGTTTCTATTTTACTTTGTCAATCTCTTAAATAGCTTGGTCTTTTGTTTTTTTTTTTTTTTTAGCTTCAGGTTAGGAAAGAGGAACTAGGAGACAGGATCGCAGCTCTTCAGAAGTTAGTGGCACCTTTTGGCAAGGTATATTTCATTTCCATGTTACTTCCCGATCACCGTCCACTAAGTCTGATTGCGTCTGAGATGAGAGAACCTTGCAGTTAAAGAAGTTAATATATTAATAGGGCCATACTTGCATATATCTAAATTTTCTATATTTGAATGATGGCCAGACAGATACATCTACTGTGTTAACAGAAGCCATAGGGTACATCCAATTCCTCCAGGATCAAGTTCAGGTAATTTTCATTCCTTTCACTATTGCATGCATGTATGTGTGTATGCATGTAGTTGCTTTGGGATCTTGAACAAGTTTCTTCTTCAATTTCCGTTTGCAGACACTGAGCGTGCCATTTATGAAGTCATCACAAAGCAAGCTTTATAGGACAAAGCAAGGGGTACAGAATTCCTTAGCTATCCAAATAAGCCGAACAGTTGCAATCGAAATGATTTTAGAACTAAATATTAATCACCATTAATCGAAGAATCCATTATTGGCGAGAGAAAAATACAAATTTCTTTTCTCTTATCGGCTGCAGGATCCAAGAGAGGAAGGAGGAAAAGAAGGGCAGAAGTTTGACCTCAGAAGTAGAGGACTATGCCTTGTGCCCCGCTCTTTAGCATCATATTTTATTAATAGTTGCAGTAGTGGGATTTAGACATCTCCCCATTGAGAACTTGAGATTGTACTTGTACATAAGTAACAGTAATTTCAGCCTTTGGGATTATGAAGCTTTATATAAACTACAGTTTATGAATTCGGTTCAAGGTCTGGTTATAGACACCACGAGCTTTGGCTGGCCCATTTATTACTTGCCAACCTCCATTTATAAAATCTTTATTAGGTACTAATCAACTTGGCATTAAACTTCCCCATTACAAGGCATTATCAACAATATTGCAAGAAGGAAAAAAACAGAAATATAATAGAGAAGGTTGTCACCACATCTAGCAGTAGAATACAATAAATTTATGAGCTAGATGCAAGTTCAATCAAATTTCCTCCTAAGAAAATCATTCATAAATATGATGAAATGCTAAAATCTTGCAGGAAATTACTACAGCAATTGAACGTCAACAAAGATGTATGACTTGATACATAACCAGGCAAATAGCACAATCATACATCTATGACCTTTACGGAAATAAAGCATAACCAGAGAAATGTCACATAGAGAATAGTCTGCCTGTCAAGCTTCCTCTCTTTTTCAATACAATTAGAACTTCAAACCCATATAATCATGTCATGAAGGCCGAAGGCCAGCGCCCGTAATTAATTTTCTTAGCATGTTGCTATTGATTTGAGAATTCAAACTGCACTTCTTGAGATAAGGAACCTGATAGAAGCCAGTAAATTTTTTTCCTTTTCTTTTTCAGTCGGAATCAGAATCGTGATTTAGAGACGATCTCACTGATCTGCGCCTACTCTCGTCATAAATGTCATCCTCATCATCTTCATTTTTCTTCTCACTAATTATACCTGTAAAATGATACATGGTTTTCAGCTCTGCTAAATGCTATAAAATATAAATTGCATGTTTGTTCAAGGCAAAGTCATTACCTTTCTTTATCAGAAAAACCTCGAGTGTCCTTGTAGCAAAATCATCTTTCCCCCAAGATCTTGAAACCCAACCAACCTATCTACAGCAACCCCTTTTCTGACCAAACATTGCAAATATTCAAGTTAGATAGATGTGATAAAAGAGAGAATTGTTTTCTAAATTCAACAGTCGATGCCAAAACTTATCAATATTCGTGCCAAGGAAAAAGAAACTAAGAGATGGCTGACCTGAAAATTATAACACAAGGCAAAGTTTTGACTGCAAGTTTGGTAACAAAGAAAGGAGCATTCTGCCAAAAAGTTCAGAATCGTAAGTTCGCAATGAAACCAACACCAAAACTGGAATGAAATATGATAAACCTCTACCAAGCTTTAAATTATAGTAAGCTTGTTGATGTTCACCTCAGCATCCAGCTTGATGAACTTTGTATCCAGATGCTTTGGTGCAAGGGCTTTTAAATGTTTATCCATAATCCTGGATGTCCATGCATAATACCCAACAAGTCTCGCACATTTATAATTGAGCATGCGCAGTATGTGTATCCAAACTGTATGTCATTTAAAGTGTATATGCTACATAGTATACAGAGAAAAGTAAAAAAAAAAAACTTTACTTGCATCGATAGAATTCCTTATGGTAGAAGTGGCAAATCACTTTCTCACTTCCAGTGACTTCACCCAAGAAATCTCCTTCAGAGATCTCCCTGTATTCTCCATGCCCTTGCCCTTCATTGCTTCTCGCTTCTCAGCTTCTTTCTATTCAAATAAATCTAGTGTCATTATGGACTTCAGAACAAATATGCCCAGATCTATAGACCATTTTGCATCATTTTGAATTCAGAATTGTCATTAAATTTCTAACCTTGAGAGCAGCAATCCTATCTGCATGCAATTTTTCCAGCTCAGGATCCTGTACACAAGAAGCACATGAGCCTACGGAAAAACAGAGTAATGTAGAATGGATGAACGATGCTCCATCATAAAATATAAAAAGCTTCGTAAGACTTACATCCATCAATTCATCCAGGTCAACCTCCTCGTTGGCTGAAGCAGATGACTGTACCTTCTCTTGGGTAAGCAACTCCTATAAGATCAACACATACACAAATTCGCACACATTAAACACGTATCACTCAGCGTGCCTATTTTCTTACCAGCTAAATTGGATAACCAGACATCAAATTTTACAGCAAGTCAAGTCAACCTGGCTTAGCCATTTAAAAATCACTATTCAATTTACAGTTCCCAATCCATCATTGAGAAACCATTCTATTAGACCAAAACAGAATTTTAAAATTGTATGACTATTATCTACAAGTTCAAGCACAAGTTATTGTCTTCAAGTTCTCCAACAAATTACAGTACCTTCAGTAGCTTAACAGTAAAATTAAAATATTTCCCAAAGGCAAGCATGTAAAAACCCAATTAGTATAGTGTATCCAACATTGATGTGCAACTATTTATCGCCTTTGGGGAGGAACAACATAACAGACAATATAATTTCAAAAAAAAAAAACATGACAATATGTCAACCATCTACTTTTGTTTTTACAAATTTTCAGAGCATTACTTACTATTCAGTAGAAACTTTGTGGATACAAATGGGAAGGATCAAGTCAGCGTATAAAAAAGAACCAAAATAAGAGAAAAATAAGGTAAAAGGACAACCTTTTGATAATCACGAGCAGCTGCTGCCATAACATTCCCGAATGCTAAATTGGACAACGTTGATTTAACTGAATCCGGATCCATTTCTCTTTCTCCGAAAGATCAAAACAAACAAAAATAAAGAACAATTGATTTAGAGGGGGGGGGAACCGAGGCTTTCGTGGAAACTATATAGAAGCAAGCAGATCCAGGTATAACCTTACCTGTTTTCAATTATTTTGGTAAAGATTCAAAAAAAAAAGATGAAAAGAAAAATGAGATCTTGAAAATTTTAAGAGAAGGTTCTCTTGCGAAAGGCACCGTTTTCGATACGGACTTACTGTGGCACACAGCAGGCTAACCTTGTCTTTCTTGAAGGCCCAAATTTGATACTTTATAGTTCGATGTGTCCATTTCAAGCACAAATAATGGACTGACTTGATAGTCTTTGCAGGCTAAAGCACCGAAGGCACAATTATACAGATTGTTTTCCACCTGAAGTTGAACTTTGGGCTGTTCATCCCAAGTCCCTTAAAAAGTAAGTAATCTCTCAATTCTTACACCGTCCATGAATATGAAAGTTCCGTGTACAACTTATATACAAGTATTTCAAATATATTTAAAATATATATTTTTAGAAAAGAATTTTGAAAATTTTAATTTATAAATATTTATAAATTATTTAAAATTCATACATTTACTTTTTTTGTTTTTAATTTCCTAATTTTATACTTTTACAATTCATAGTTTTTTTTTGAATTTTTTATTCTTTCATGTAGTACTATCTAATATGTGATAGATG
The DNA here is from genome assembly GCF_006381635.1 of Hibiscus syriacus. NCBI lineage: Eukaryota > Viridiplantae > Streptophyta > Magnoliopsida > Malvales > Malvaceae > Hibiscus > Hibiscus syriacus. The sequence goes on along the minus strand of NW_024063406.1, from coordinate 173,236 downwards.
GATGTAGTCTTTAGGATAGATACTGAAATTCAAATTTAATTTTTTAAATTTTAATTTTTTATTAGTTATTTGTTTTATTGATTGTATAAACTATAAAATTTTATTGTATCTAGCTATATATATAAATTTTATGCTTTAATATATGTATGTTAAACCTAAAAAAAAAACTTTCTAAATCTGCTGCTGTATCTAATAGTGCTCCAAGACGTGTTCTAGATGTACCGTATCAGTTTAAACACGGGAGATAATGATGAAAAAGAAATTGCTTAGGATTATAATTTGGGTTTTTTTGGATTGATTAAAGGTTTTCATTTTGTGCAATAAAGGATACTATTACATGATAGAGCATCCTGTGTTGGGCTCTGTATAGACGACATGCATTTGCTGACAGACAGGACATGTTAAGGGATTGTGGAAGTGGGGCATTATCAACGGGTCGGTCTTCTTATCATCTTTCTTGGGTTCAGCCTTCTTCTCTTCAGGCTTCTTTTGGGGTTCCTTTGGAGGTTGTGGAGGAGGCCCTACGCTCACCAGCTCTACATGTTTCCCTACTCTTCTCGTTCGAACAATAATCTCGTACGGATCGGCATCGCCGGTTACTGATAGAGTTCCCTTACCAGCATCCACCTCTATCTTGTCTACTCCTGTACGTCATTAACATTCAATCATCTTTAATTGATTGCAATGATTAATTAAAACTGTAAATAAATACGAAGAGAATGGAATATTATGTAACCGTGTTTAGTGTTTTTACCTTGTAGTCCAGAGATTGCCTTAAGAAGCTTCTTCCTGCATTTATGGCATGAGATATCAACTTTCAGAACAGTCTTCTTTACCATGGAACCAACAAAAAGAAGGCTACTTTATATCTAGAATAAAAAAACAAGTTTTAGGTTAAGTACTGTACTAATTGCAGCATTATGATGTTATTTAAAGAGGAAGATGGAGAAATATATCAGAATCAGAATCATTGGATTGTTCACCTGGCCATCGTAGTTGGGGGAGGCTTGTCCTATTGCCTGTTTTCCTTGAATCCATCAAATTATATATGATCACAAGTTTCAGAGTCATGGGTTTCTTGCATTTGACCTATCTGTGTTTATTGTTTATATTTGGACATATTAGCTTAGGCTGCCTTCGGCTTTTAGTAGTCACCAGGTTGCACCATCTGGTGCATTAGCACTTAACGAGTCAAGAATCAAAATTCATTGTAAGGGTCATCGCTAACCAAATCCAAAATCAATTATGTTGGTATAATTCTGCTTGTCTTTTGTATTAGGGTAAATTACAAATTTATCATTAATCTTTACTTTCTTCTATTTTACTCACTAAACTTTAAAAGTTTTAAATTTTCTCACTGAACTTAATATATTGGGGTTTTTTTTCACTCCGTTATTAATAGTTAATGGCGTTAAAACAAAACTGTTTTAAAAATACAAAATTTTCACCGTAATGACGTCGTTTTACATTTATATAACAGTCCATTTATAATGTTGTTAATGAGAAAATGACTAAGTGACCCCAAAAAAAGCCTAATATACAAGAAGAAAATATGTGATAACATAAGAAGTAATATGTATTATCTTTTCGATATGAATTGTATACAAGACCTTTTATAAACTCTATATTTATAAACACGAGAGATTAATATATATCATATAAAAATCCAATCCTAATAAACATTACTACAATAGATTATAATAATAAAGTACTTTAAGATCCTATTTAATACATAGAACCCTTATCACAACAAACAATCACATAATTAAATATCCATAATACCAACAACTAATTGGTTTTGTGAGATAAGACACTACAACCATTGAGAAAGGTTAAGGGTTCAAATCCAGGCATTTACGAATGGAACAAGCTAAGTTGAGAGCCCATGCCTCTGTAATATTCGATCCAAATTAGTCGATTAATAAATCGAAAATCGGTGGTTATACCAAAAAAATAAATATTCATAATATTCTAAATTTTATTAAATAATTAATAACTATATTATACAATTATATGTTAATATTTATAATATATAAATTATATAATACTTGAAATACGAAGTAATATATGCTGTAAAATAATAAAAATGAACCGAGATGTTCAAATCGTACACGATTTTTTTTTTCAACAAGTCCAATTTTTTCCAATATAATCTAACTCAACTCTCAAAATTTGGGTATTGTAGTATTGTTTACATTTTGATTCTAGATGAAGAATTGTACATGTATTTGGGGTGTTGTTAATCATGAAGAACACGTTTCCCTTTCACGGAAAAAGAAACGTTTTATTCATGTATTTACTTGAAAAAGCATTCGTATTTACAGAAAACTTCTTCAAAACATCTTGGTTCCTTGGAGAGTCCACCCCAACGGCACCCGAACCCGACGGTTCCGACCCGATTGGGTCGGTTTATTTTTAAAAAAAATCGGGGTCGAATTCAGGTTTATGATGAAAAATACCTGACCCGAAAAAATTTATAATTTTACCTTACATATTTAGGAATAATTACAATAATACTTTTCTATATATTACTTTTTTTCAATTAAGTCACTATTTTTTATTGAATAAAAATAATATTTTTATTATTATTTCGAATCAGATTTTTAAGTTATATATCGGGTCGGGTGAAATCTTATTTTGGTCGGATCGGGTCTCGAGTGGAGGATTTCTTAATCTCGGGTCAGGTAGGGTGGACCCAAAACCCGACCCATGCCCATCCTCTACCGTCGCCGTGCCCCACCTCTATTTAGTTTTTTAGGGTAAACTACACTTTTAGTATCCCAATTATCCTTTTTATTCTATTTTGGTTACTCAACTATATATTTTTTTCAAAATCGTACATAACAATTGTATTTTTTATTTTTTCCAATTATGATGTGATATTATCTTAGGGTAATATATCAACATCATCGTTTTTTTCTAAAGAAAAGTGACCAAAATGAAATCAAAACTAAATGTTAAATATGATTTTAAAAAAAATTAATTGGATGATAAAAACAAAACAAAAGTGATAGTTGAGATACTATAGTTTTTATTAATTATTTCAAATATTTTATTTTATTAAAAGTAAATAAATATATAAAAATGTACAGAACATAAAAAATAATACTTTCTTATAATATTTGTTATGATGTAAATAATTATATATAAAATTAAAATGATAATTTCATATAATAAAACACAAAACTATTTTTAATGGATGTAATATCTTAATGGAAAATGATAATTTTGGAACCTTTTAATAGTAAAATAACTAATTTTTAACTTTTAATAGTCGAAAAACTTAATAAAATAATATTTTTTAGATGGGGAATTGTTTTTTTTAATAGTAAAAAAATCTCTATAATCAATATAACAAGTACTTTTAAAAAAGGTATAACATTAATAACACGAGCTCAAGCAAGCAACCCCATTTAATGATCAATATGTGGCCGTAAATATACGTATGCCTAACATCTAAAATTATTGATATCCTCCACTCTTTTAATCGGTGGAATATGATTTTTGTAATGAAATTTCAGACTAAGAGCTCAGCTAAGGCACATCTTAGTTTAAAATTGTCAAATTTTGCTCCTTGTCTTCATGCGCTTTAAAATTTAAATTCTTTTATTTTCTTTTAATTTTTACTTGTTTAATTTAAAATTTAAAATTCAATTGATAAAACTAATAAATATATTTTATACATTTACATTTTAATACGGATTATCACTTTCTGGTACGTGAAAAGAAAAGCAAAAATGACATTATTTTGTATGATTGTTTAATACTTGAAGCTGATGGTGACTCTATAATAAAATAGACAAGTACTATTTTGAAGAAAAAGAACAGAAAAACTGGATGAAAATAAAATAAAATAAAATTATTGTACCAAAATGAAACACGCACATTTAGTGGCCAGATACATGCATTGACACATACATAAATCAAGCCACAACAGTGATGCACATGTGAATGTTTTAACTTTCATCATTCAATGAAAGTAAATTAAAAAAATTATATTTAAAAATTGGGGGGGGGGGGGAAATAACAATATCCAACCACCGTAAGATTGCAAACAAACGAAATCTCACATTAGTTGAATATTAGTTTTTTGGGTAAACTACACGTTTAGTATGTAAACTATCAATTTTATTTTATTTTAGTGTCTAAATTTTATTTATTTCAAAATTATACCTGATATTATTTTTTGCTTCATTTTAGTATCTAAGTTTTTTATTTATTTCAAAAGTATACCTAATATTTATTTTTTATTTTAGTATCTCGTTGTTAAAAATTTAATGTAATTGTCGAGCGTGGTGTTTTTATGGGTAAATTACATATCACTTAACCATCTTATAACTCCACTTTTGATCACTAAAGTTTAAAAAATTAAATTTAACTACTCAATTTTCAAATTGTTCATGTTTTAATACTCTAATTTATTTTATTAATAATTTGTGACATTAAATTTTAAAGATTTTATTTTCCTTTGTTATTTTATCATTTTGTGCTTCTCTTTGTGCGGTCACCATATGCATCTATCGGTTGTAATGGTAGCCCACCATTGATTCCGTCCAAGTGTGCAAACCCAACGTATGATGCTATTATTTTATTTATTTATAATTATTGTAATACATTATATATATTTAAGGTTTTATGATATCAATAATATTAGATAATTCCTTTATAGTCTATTATTAATTATGATAAAAAAATTCTCCCCATATTTTATATTTAATTTCTTTTACATAAATTTATTTATATCATTTTGTAACCATTTGCCTAAACTTGATTTATAATGAACATATTCTATTAAGTCTTTAATAACATCATTTTGAGACCACTAATTTGCACCAAGATATTTCCACGTGTGTTATGGAATACTTAAAAGCATGAAGCACACGATCGAGTCAATTGGGCATTTATCCAAGTACAAAAGTGACATTCTGCACAGCTAAGCTAATAACACATTGAAAACTACTTGAACTACTCTCACTGGGGAATCTTTTTAACTTCATCTTTCTCCATTCTTTTGACTGTGCCTGCCTGGCTACCAATGCAATGGTTAGTGCCCCGACAAATTTGATTGTGATTGGAGCCTTTTGGGGTCTTGAACTACAAAATATGGATGGGGACACTCAAATTGCAGCATCATTTGCCTGCCATTTGTTCACCTCTTTCCAGCTGCAGAAGAATCCACACAATGTTACACTCTAAAGTTGCAACTCTTGGAAAGCTAAGAGCAATTAAGGCAAATACAAGACAGCACTTAAAATGGGTACTCCGGGAAAGTTGACAAATTAGGCAACGTTTTCATTATATTTTTATAATAAAAAATTGTTGCTAATTAGGAGAGATGACTGGAATTTGAACCTTACTTTTACACTTCACCGTTAATGGTCCTCTCTTTCAAACTATCGAATCTTCACGCCCATCGTAATGCATGCCATAAATAATTGCATTTTATTTCAACCGATAGGAACGTTATGTGATTATGATACTTGCATTTTCATAAGAGTAATTAAGATTGTACTTCTTCTTCGTTTACATGCAAATTAAGCTTTTAATTCACCAGGGTACTTTTGAATGGTTACCCCCACCAAAAAACCAAGAGGAGCAGTAACAAGGCATTGGTTCATGGGGGCCCTGCCACGATGGTTAATGAAAAGATGTTAATTATTAAGCTACCATGACAAGGTATATAGGGTTGTAAAAAGCTAATACGAATTGCAGATAAAATTGACTTAAGTCGAAATTGTTTGAGACATGGGAAGAGATGATTCGAGATCGATTAGAGTTTTGACTTAAGTCGAAATTGTTTGAGACATGGGAAGAGATGATTCGAGATCGATTAGAGTTTGAATTGACGTTGACCTGAACCTGAGTTGGACTGAGAAATTGTGGATTTGAACTCGACCTGCATCCGAACGATATGAACCTGAATATGAGATTAACTTGGTAAATGAATGGTATTACATGACTTGTTATCAAACTGACTTGTTATGAACCTGACCTGTAATTGACTCAACCTGTAAATGATCTGACTTGTTATTGAACTGATATAATATTTACCTGATTTATAGGTAATAAGTTAGCATTAATGCAATTTATAAGATTTTAAATTTATACTAAACTTGTGATAATTAAATTAATATGTTAATTTTTGAAATTTAAAATAAATTATTAATTATGATAACTAAATAATAAATTTACTTTCTATATTAAATTATAATCCTTATATATAAATTTTAATTATAATCATTAAATTAATTTTATTTACATGCAAATTAGCTTTTAATTCACCAGGGTACTTTTGAATGGTTACCCCCACAAAAAACCAAGAGGAGCAGTAACAAGGCATTGGTTCATGGGGGCCTGCCACGATGGTTAATGAAAAGATGTTAATTATTAAGCTACCATGACAAGGTATATAGGGTTGCAAAAAGCTGATACGAATTGCAGATAAAATTGACTTAAGTCGAAATTGTTTGTGACATGGGAAAGATGATTCGAGATCGATTAGAGTTCGAATTGACGTTGACCTGAACCTGAGTAGGACTGAGAAATTGTGGATTTGAACTCGACCTGCATCCGAACGATATGAACCTGAATATGAGATTAACTTGGTAAATAACTGGTATTACAGACTTGTTATCAAACTGACTTGTATCAAACTGACTTGTTATGAACCTGACATGTAATTGACTCAACCTGTAAATGATCTGACTTGTTATTGAACTGATATAATATTTACCTGATTTATAAATAATAAGTTAGCATTAATGCAATTATAAGATTTTAATTTATACTAAACGTGTGATAATTAAATTAATATGTTTAATTTTTGAAATTTAAAATAATTATTAATTATGATACTAAGTTAATAAATTTACTTTCTATATTAATTATAATCCTTATATTATAAATTTTAATTATAATCATTAAATTAATTTTATTATATAATTTAGTTATTGAACATGATTTTAATAGATTATATAAAATTAATTAAGATATTATAAATATATTTTATTTTTATATAAAAAATATTATACTATAAATATTTACTTAAAATTTTAATATATTATATATTATAAAAAGATGAATTTACTAGAGATTGGAAATTTGAATACACAACAACAAAATAATAATTTATAAATTAAAAAATAAAATTATTACACTTTAATACAATCAATTATAATAAAATCAACTAAACAAATATATGTAAAATTTATGCTCTTGTCATCACCTATTTTATTCGGATGATGGTATTAATATAAACTATATATTAGTATATACAATATACCATATACCATTTTCATATTCCATATCCATTTACATATATTATCCATAAAAATATAGTCTACTTTTATTCAAATTCAAAAATAATAAAAACCCATTTATTACATGTAGGTCTATTACATATATTATAACCCAATAAATGAAATCCATTAAAAAAAAACTTTTAGGCCAAATTACAAGCCCAACATGATACAAAAGTCAAATCCTAAACTCTAAAATTTATCATGCTTTGCCTCCACTTTCTTGGTCATTTTATTGATGGAAAGCAAAAAGTAAAGGGCTTTATTAGTGAATTTTTGCATTTAAAGGAGATTCAAAGCAAGCCCCTCACCATCAGAACCGGATCGGTTAGCGAACCGATCAGTTACAGGTTTACTGGTTCAACCGGTCAAACCGGTCAACGTCATAATTATTTAAAAAATTAAATAAAAATACCAAAAATATTTTAATAAAAATAATTTTTATATCACAAGTCATATTCAAAGCAAGTCATAACATATAAAGTTAAAAACTATAAAATCAAATGAAACAAATGATTCAAATTAACTACAACATAATATTTAAGTAAAACATATAAATAATAAACATAATTAATAACTATAAAAAAAATAAATTTGGGGTTAAAAAATCATAAAAATGATATTGTTTGGTTTATTTTTTTAAAAAAACAATCCCACATGCTAAGAAACATAGAAGAGCATCCTAAAAGTCTAAAGAGTAAAATATGAGAACAAAACAATCTCACATTGCTAAGAAACATAGAAGCGCATCACAACTAACTTCTATAAAATAGAGGTAATTGGCATTCAAAATGGGAGCCTTTTGGTGAGCAGTGAACTATTATTTCACTTCAATCAAGCTATAATTTTAGGCTTCAATCGAGATTCTAATTTTTTTTTTGAGTTCAAGCCTTTTTGTGTTCAAGTTTCAATATTATATTTCGAGTTTGAGTTGAACTTGATAATTTTTAGCTTGTGAGTTTGAGTTGAGTTGAGCTTACTTTTAAAGTTTTCAAGTTCGAGTCGAGCTCAGCAATACTCAAGTCGACTTGGCTCGTTTAACAAACGACGTTGTTTAGTTTAATTTTTTTTAAAAAAATAAAAAATCCCGGTTTTTCCCGGTTTTCATCCGGTCTGGTTCGAACGGTTCAGCGGTTCTGACCGGTTCACTAATAGCGGTTCAACTGGTTTAGATTGAACCGGATTAAGCAACGGTTCCGGTTGAACCGGTCGATCCGGTCCGGTTTTCAAAACAGAGCCCTCACTAATTCAAATTCACCTCTTGGCAGTAAGCATCCTTGTAGTGAAACATGGATGTGGAGAAAGTCTTTCATATGACTGACTATGCCCAAAATTCTTCTCTCCAGGTTTGGCCTATCCTTATCTTTCAATTTTCTTTTCTGCTGACCAGAGGCTGAACGATCGCTCTTAACACAAGCAACCGAAAGAGGACAATACATTAATGTTATCAGCACTAACACTTTCTATTTCACCATTTTCTTTCATTTTCTTCTCTGCTAACTATGTTTTCTCCAACAGAAAAATGGATCCGATATGGTGAAACATATAACCATGGAAACGATACAAAAAGTTTGGGCTTTAATCTTAAAATGAACTGGACAGAATTAGGGTAATGATCTCACCAATGCTGGTACAATAAAAAATGAAATCAAACCTAATTGGAGAGCATCTTGTACTTGGTTCTCGTGGATCAATATAGATTCCAAGCATTGCTTGTTTGTCGGAATGCTACAATCACATGCAAAGAAAAACACAATGTCCAACCTGACTGTGACCTTTATTCTTTTAAGTACTGAGTTGAAGATTCCCATCCATTGAATGTTTGTCGGAATGCATCCAAATAACATAAATAACCAACCAGCCTGACAGTGACCTTTATTTTAAGTATCGAGTGAAGATTCCCATGCCGAAAACCCAAATGCTTGATCTCAAATGAAAAGTTCCAAAAAAACTAATAGGCCGAACAACAGTTGAATTGTTTCCACGAAGACTAAGTAAAGATGCCCTTCCAATATATTTGATTTCATTTGTTTATTTTACCAGCGTTGGTGAGATCATAGCCAGCGAGGTTCCAAAAGTACCATAATTAATATATATATATATAATAATAATAAGATGATCACCAAAATAATAGTTTATGTAAGATTTAAATAACCCCAGAAAATCTGACGAAACGGTAGCAATGTAATGTCAGATTAGCTGCATTTTACTTGGAATTGTGTGGTAGATGTTTAAGGGTTCACGTGTCTGGTCTAACCAATGCAATGGTTAGTGCCCTGAGAAATTGATTGTGATTGAGCCTTTCGAGCCTTGAACTACAAAAGATGGATGGGGACAGTCACATTGGTGCATCCCTTGTCTGCCATTTCTCCAGCTCGTCCGGCTGGAGAAGAATCCCTACAATATTACACTCTAAAAGATACGGTATCTGATTTGAAGCTCATTTTCTTTTTGATTCCTTGCAAAATGGGAACTCTGGGAAAGTCGAGAGCAATGAAGGCAATACAAGACAGCAGTTAAAATGGACTTAAAAAAGACTTCATTTACATGCAAATTAAGCTTTTAATTCACTTAGGGTATTTTTGAATGGTCACCCCATCAAGAAACCAAGAGGAGCACTAACAAGGCATTGGTTCATGGGGGCCCTGCCACGATGGTTAATGATAAGATGTTAATTTAGCTACCATGACAAGTAATATATAAACAAAACAAGGATAACCACAAAAAGTAAAGTGCTGTATGATTGAATTTTGCCTTTAAAAAATGTGATTCAAAGCAAGCCCTCACTAATTTAAATTCACCTCTAAGCAGTAAGCATCCTTGTAGTGAACATGGATGTGGAGAAAGTCTTTCATATGACTGGCTATGCCCAAAACTCTTCTCTCCAGGTTTGGCCTATCCTTCTCTTTCAATTTTCTTTTCTATTGACCATTGTGCTTATAACTCTTAGGGCGTAGTTACTTTTAAAAACATTACATTCTCGAGGTTCTGTCTCCGATTCTGAAGAGAGCTTGAAAATTCCTCTTAGTGCCTGAACGATCGCTCTTAACAAATAGCACCCAAAAGAGGACAATACATTAATGTTATCAGCACTAACACTTTCTATTTCACCATTTTCTTTCATTTTCTTCTCTGCTAACTATGTTTTCTCCAACAGAAAAAGGGATCTGATATGGTGAAACATATAACCATGGAAATGATACAAAAAGTTTACTATGAATTAAAACCGAGGAGCATAGGCATAGCTGATTTGGGTTGCTCTTCTGGACCCAACTCGTTATCCATCATCAAAGATATGGTCCTGGCTGTTGAAGGAACAAGCCATAAAATTTTCCATCCCATGCCGGAATTTCGAGTTTACCTTAATGATCTTCCCACAAATGACTTCAATTCAGTGTTTAAGTCCTTGCCTGATTTTTATAGGGACCTTAAGAAATACAAAAATCAAGAGGGTCCTGCTATTTTCATTGGAGCCTATCCCGGTTCATTTTATGGAAGACTGTTCCCATGCAATTGCTTGCACTTCATCTATTCATCTTACAGTTTGCACTGGCTCTCCAAGGTAAAGTTCTCTAATATCTCATTGTTTTTAAAAATTTATAATATTGCATGAAATGACAAACCAGGGTTCATGAATCAATATCAATTACGATCGTTGTTATCCATACAGGTTCCTCCAGGTCTTTACGACAAGCGTGGCGAGTCTATCAACAAAGGAAACGTTTACATTTGTGATTCAAGCCCTCCAAGTGTGTCCCAAGCATACTACAACCAGTTCCAAGAGGGTTTTGAATTGTTCTTAAAATCACGATCGAAAGAGCTAGTTACAGGTGGGAGAATGGTGCTGATTCTACTGGGGAGAATAGGCCAAGATCATGTTGATAGAGGCAATTCTTTCCTCTGGGAAATTCTCTCAAGATCCCTTGCCATATCTGTTTCTCGGGTACCCTATTTTGCTGACATATATATATAAATACATACATATATTTCTTTACTTCTTGTTTACATCTTCTCCTTGCGTTGTTGCAGGGTGAAATTGATAGGGGAAAGCTTGATTCTTACGAAGTGCATTTTTATGCAGCATCGAGAAATGAAATAGAGGATGAAGTGAGACGAGAAGGGTCTTTCGAAATGGAGAGGCTGGAGATGTTTGAGACAGAGAGGGAAGGGAGAAATGGGGTGAGCTACGGCACGACAGTGGCTATGACCGTGAGGGCTATCCAAGAATCCATGCTTCGTGACCATTTTGGAAATGGGATAGATTTAGACAACTTGTTTAACGTTTATGGAAAAATGGTCGATGAGGAAATGGTTAAAGAAGATATTAAACCCATCACCTATGTTGTAGTTCTTAAGAAACTATAAGAAGTGTCATTTTTTCTTCATAAAGTGCATTAATAAGAGGTCGAAGAAGCATCATTAGGCCCTAAAAACAACTCATGCCTCCAACAGGGAGCCTGAGAGAAAAAATCTGGAGTTACACCAAAACCATCAATGTAATAAAAAAATGTCCACCCAATTAGTTCCAACGAACATAAAAGACAAACCCCAAAGAACACCAAACATAGTTCATGTGAACTAGAAAAAGTAAATTCAGCAAGAATTCAAGGTTAAGTCTTGAAGATCATATATTTGAATGGAGTAATCATAAATCTTAAATATAAACAATAAAGTAGACCTTAAGTATGAAAAAAAAGTTAGCAAACAACAGACATCCATAAGTCGGCCGACAAGGAGCCCAAAACAAACCAATGCTTTTTAGTTTTTAGTGGTGATGCCATCGATAAAGACTGCGCTCACAATTAAACCCATCAAAGGGTTCGGTCCCTAAATAAGTCCGGCCTGTACTTGACGGCCCATGGTTCACTCTTCAGTCTTCCCATTCCACCTACAACGCGTGGGACAAGTATTAGCCATTGTGTCTTGCATAAGTTATTCACGTATTCGGAGAGTCACGCCTTGATTCTCCTGGATACAATTATCAGTGGAAAAGAAAGAGACAAACTGGTAAGAACTTTAAACACAATCAAACGCATGCAGATTTTCTGGATACAAAATGGAACACTTTTTGCCGAATTCACTGAGGTTGCAGATAAATAATATGATTTTGTACAGATTATAAAGAATTGTTAATAAGCAAGTACGGACAAGACCAAACATACCTAACCCTTAATATCCGGCAATAATTATTTATATAGATGTAAGTTACCCTAGATTTATTGTGGTCGCTGCTGTCCTTTTGCTTGAGTAATATAGTGAAACTTCTAATGGCAGGCATGCAGCTATTATTAGCTAGGGGTAGCGGAAGTTTGAACAAATAATTTTTCTATGCATTATTTTATATACATCCTCTCTCCTTGATTTCAAGCAACCATGAGCATATATATATTTTATATATATATATATATAGCAATAATTATTTATACAGATGTAAGTTGCCCTAGATTTATTGTGGTCTCTGCTGTTTTTTTTGCTTAAGTAATATAGTGAAACTTCTAATGGCAGGCATGCAGCTATTATTAGCTAGGCGGTAGCAGAAGTTTGAACAAATAACTTTTCTATGCATTATTTTATGTACATCCTCTCCTTGATTTCAAGCAACCATGAGCATATATATGCATGCATATACGTACATCATTTGCATGCATATATATATATATATCTATATATATATATATATATATATATATATATATCATTGTAAATGCATGCAATTATCAAGGTGAAAATAGGTAAAAACAAAGCATTGGCAATGCTATTCAATAATACAAAGGCAACATTCAATATAGCCCCCAGACAGACTAAACCAGAGACCCCAAGTCTATCAGGTTGTCAATTGCTTTGCACATATAGCTCCTGACAATGCCATGCCCTACGAGCCCCTAATTTTGCCTTTAATAGTTATATGCTCACAAGGCAATCTGTACAAATATTTTTTACTCATTTAAATCCATCAACCTCAACTTTTTCCTCAATTCAAAGTCCTTCAATATACATGCTTTCCACTCCAAAACCAACAATTTTCACATAAAATTAACCATCTACCAATTACATATGCAACTAATTTGTTCAGCTCAACTCGTATACTTATTTCAGTTTCTAATGGTAAAAGTACTTATTTTCACTTCAAAATAACCACCTACCATTGTCATCATCTCTAGTTCTGACTTTTGCTCACTTTTACGATGCTCGGGGGGGGGGTGCTTGAGCCAAGTTGAAAAGGGCTTTGCAAGCCAGCACATTGAAACGGGGAAATAGTGGGCACATTCTCCATTAGGGATACTGTAATTATTATTATTATTTTTTTGTCAAAGACAACGACAATAGAGGGATGAGTCTAAAACATAATTGGTTAATATAAATTAAAAAAGTAAAAGAAATTGACTGTAACAAAAAAATTTACTAAGAGTGTAACTCTTTAGAGTAATTTGAGTAATATTTTAGGTTGAAACTAAAAATGTTAAGTTCTCTATAATAAAACATGTAAATTGCATACTTATTTCGACTACAACTTAAAAAGTTAACGTCAAGATATTCTTAGTTGTAATCAAAATTAATATAAAATATGTAACTTTTTATTAGTAGCGAAATTTGGTGATAGCGTTTGGGAAAAATTAAAACTTTTGAAAACTTAGAGATTTAAATTAAAATTTTGAAGAGTTATGTCTACATTTTTCCAAAAAAAAGAATTTGGGGTCTAACTAAAATTATTGACAGTCATAGTGAGAATTTTTAAAAATTATAGTAGGGATTTAATTAAGACATTCAAAAAATTTAAAATTTAATATGAATTTTTTTTAAATTGTGTGAGAACAAATTATTTTTAAACTTTTCCAAGGTCTAAATTATAAATTTTCAAATTTTTGGGGTCGTAGTCCCAACATGTCTTTATTATGTTTTGCCCTTGCTTTTTAAAATAAATAAATAACATTTTAAGTTAAAACTCAGTTTAATATAACATTCTCAACGGTAACTACCTACGATTAAGACCCCCAATCTGAATTTTGGATAAAAGAGAATTTTATGTTCAAAAAGCTTTGCAACAATTGGACTGCAAACCATGAACTGTGTGATGTTTGTTGTACATGAATAACGTTCTTTCTTATAATAGTTAGTTACCTAGCGAAAACAATTTTTTATTAAAAAAATATTTAAAATATATATAAATTTAAAATTTTTAGGGGCCGACATTTCCACTTGCCTCGTCTAGTTCCGTCCTTGCTGATATTTGGGTAATGAGCCAACTATACATGCTTTGAATTTTAATGATTGGAGTTTGAGTTTTGGGAATGATAATTGCGAAATAAATAAATGAAAAAAGAAAAGAGGGTAATTTAGGTAGGTAAAGAAACAAGAAACAAATAAGGGAAAGGGAATCTTGAAGGTCAAGTGTAGGTAATTTCAAACCATTGGCAAGAGAAGAAAAAATGGTCATTTTAGACAATTTGTGGTTTCACCTTGCATTGCACATATATAGAACATATATCGTAAAAAACAAAACAAAACCTGAAATTTATTTAGCTTAACAAACTTTTTTACTTTAAAGGCATTTGATGTTCCCTTAGGAAATACATATTCGACATTATCGTTTCCAAATTAAAAGAAAACATGGTAACATCAAATTGACATTTAAAGTTTTATCAATAACTTAACAAGACGCATATACCTTGCATATATAGTTGCTCGTGCTCAAAAATTTTAAAGAGAATAATATTTTATTTTACCGTTGAGATATTTGATAGATTCGTCTCTCTATAAATTTTAAAATAATAATAATTAGGACAAGTTAATCCACATTATTGAGGTTAAGGTTAAATTTGAAATTTTGAATGGATATGCTTTATAACTCATGAATCAACACAATTAACATAGCTTTTGGATGGGGGATTTATTCTGAAAGTAGGTGACGGTGAGACGTCTTTTTTCAACTTTAGGAATACTTGTCAAATGCTTCTTTCTAACACGAAGGAATATATGCCTTCTCTTATCGTCATTAAAGCCCCCTCAATTGAAATCGAATTTAATGGGGGAAGAGGCAAGCGTAACTAAAGCATGGAGCACCGCATAATACATATTAATCGCTACATCAAATGGATTTTGCTGCATCCGTGGGATAAAGTTTTCAAAGTTGAAACCTAAATTTGTCTTTATCTTATTGTTTAAAAATATGGATTAAGTTAATTACAGATTTCAACTAAATTTGTCTCGGCCTTCTTGTTTAAATTAATTAAGTTAATTAAAAAAGTGGGGCTTGGAGAATATTTGGAGCTTAATTAATAGCTTTCTAAAGCGGTACTTTTAAGCCCATAAATATGGGCAAAAATCCCATTTTTAGCACTTATCATTAGTGAGGAAGAAATAATGTAGGCACAGATGTTGATTGCCCCTGTAACAAATACATACTATATATATATATATATATATATATATAGCTAATGAATTAGTAAAATTCAACCACTCCCAATTGTTTTTGTATATGGTGGAATTAAGATTGCCTACATAAAGGAAAAGGTAACAAAAGGTGGAGGGAAAGAAATAAAGTTTG
The DNA here is from genome assembly GCF_006381635.1 of Hibiscus syriacus. Classification (NCBI taxonomy): domain Eukaryota; kingdom Viridiplantae; phylum Streptophyta; class Magnoliopsida; order Malvales; family Malvaceae; genus Hibiscus; species Hibiscus syriacus. Next base: position 157,393 of record NW_024063406.1, on the reverse strand, counting down.
GCAAAGTTCTCCCCATGGAAACAGTAGAAGTGGTTTTCCCCTGAGATGATGGAAAGTAAATGATACAAGACTTCGATTTCAAAATTATTGGACGATGATTGATGCTTTTAAGCACTAGTTTATGTTGCTTAAGGGAAATATAGAAATTATTGTTAGTAGGACAGTGCTTAGTATGCACTTACCAAGTAGAAAACAAAAGGCATGGGTGATTGATTAGACTATCAATCAATCCTAGAAATACAAACTTTAGAGTTTAATCTCAATCTAACAAGTATCGATAATTAATTTATAAATAATTTTTTTTTTCCGAACCAAATTTCATTTTAAAGGTTAAAAACCATACCGTGAGCACTGTACAACCGAATTACTCCATTCTCGTTTTAGCACTGTACAAGCATACATAAGCAGTCGTTTTCCTTTCAATTTTCAAAGGTGAAAAGGAAACAGTAACAAACAATGTTCTTTTTTTTTCTTGTGCGGTTAAAATTTACTGAAAAAGTAAATTTATTTTTCAGGATTTGAACAATGAAGAACAATGGACAGAGATTCTTCTCGGCGAAACCTCAACTGTTTGGCGATAAATCTTCGATCGTTCGTTGAAACTCTACGTTGCTCAGCTCGTCTTCTGGAAATACTTCATCGTCCGTGTTTTCAATTTTGCGGCACTTTTCTATCTCCGATCGTCGCAGTTCCTTAGTCACTTGCTCCTCGGTTTCTCTTATCGGTAAATTCTCCGATTTACTTCTTCTATACACTCTCGGATTATCGGTCTCAGTATCGGAATCCGACTCAGACTCTGGCTCCATTTCTTCGCTTGTAAGAGTATTTGTGTTCGGTTCAGAGATGATCTCCTTGTCTTGATATATAATCTCTTCTTGAGCTCCGATTTGGAGCGATTCTCAGCGATTTTGGTGATTTCCTCGTAGATTTTGGAATCGGCATTGCTAACGGCGGAGAAAATACCTGACTTAGAAATGAGAGTGACGATGATGACGTTACAGACGAGGAAAACGAAGAGCGGACTCGCGACGACTCCTCCGAGCTTGAAAATGAACTCGCCGGAGATCTTGACGAGGAAAGGCACGCGCTCGAAGGCCCAAGCCAAAAACAGCAAAGTCAAGAGCAATTCCAAGAAACGAAACGCGTTGGCTAAGCTTCGAAGCCGATTGTACCTTCTCATCGCCCTGGCTTTCTCTGCTGTCACGTTATCGAAAACAAACGAATCCATCAAGACAAGTTTTCAAGGCATTCAAAGCTGAAGTACCGAAAGAAACTCGAAAAGTTTATCCGTTTGGTTCTCTGGAAACTGATGGTCTTAATTTTTGCGGGAAAAGAAAAGGAAAATGTGAAAGCTATGGGGAGATGTACAGTAAGAGCAGCGAGGTATTATTTTCGGAGAACTGAACCATCGTAAGGAAATGCTTATATAGACTATAATCATGGAATTTAGGAATTATTTATTAAGGAATATTAGTAATAGCTAAAAAAAATCTTAAGCAAAAACCAAAGCTTAAAGGGGTCTACAATGAGGCAGGCTTGAAGTGGAACATAATAGAAATATCATGCCTATAAAGTACATCACATGTGGACATCTATTTCTATTTGGCTTTTCTATTTTTCTTTCTTAATTTAAAAATTACATGGAAAGATAAATATATAGTATTAAAACTCAATAGCAATTATTAAAATTTAACAAAATAATTAAATTATAAATCAATTTGTTTCCAGTTTTATCTATCGCCTTGCTCAGCAGTCAGCACAAGGACAACATGACATTAATCACATTTGATAAAGTGAAAAACGCCATGCATAAATGACGTTTTCTCCTTGAATTTTGAAGACAAAAACACGACGCATCGAATGCGTTAAGGTCCCATTTCAAGTTGTCCAACATTGAAATGCCATAAATTTTAAACATCAAAATATATTCGGTTAACTCGGTTCGAATGACAGGGCTCGTAGCATCTCTGTTTGCAATCACGTGTGCCTGAAAAATCTCATCACTTTCACAATAAAATTTCTTCCACCCACTTCAAAGTTATCATCCTTTGCTCGCTGTTTAGATTGTCGTAATTAATAACTCCACCAAATTTCTTTTCAAAAATAAAAATTTAGGTATGGGATTGTCAGACGCGTCATAATGTATGACCTTATTTATTCACCTTGACTTCCCTCCCTGTCTTCTGCTTTATTTATTAATTTATTGTATATCGGTTTCCCATGATGGTTTTATGTACATTTTTATGATAGCAGCTTCTTTCACTTCTGTTCTTGTCATTGACTTGGCCTTTCCTTTAAACTACAAGTTCAAGGACTTTCCATTCCAAATAAGAGGATTTGATTACACCTTTTTCTATTAAAAATCAAGTAAACTGTTAAAGGGGCAGTTCATCAAACTTAATAATTATTGATTGACTGTGATATCAATTATAGTACAGTTTGAGTTCAAATAATATATAAATTTAGCAAGAATAGAGGAGCAAAATGAGATTTGGAAAAAGAGATGTGTAAAAGCAACAATTTTTGCGAATGACACCCCCCAAAAAAAATGTTCATTATATTATATATCTGACATTGAATCCTGCTTGGTGAGTTTTGAACCGAGCTGTGTACGTACAGTAGATTCAAAACCAAAGGAGGGAAAGACTAAAAATTGCCAGAGACCTTTCATTTCAAACATATAACTATCTTATTTGGCCTCTCATTTAATACGATTTGGATATGAGAGTCACGCGTGTTAGTGTTATCCCATTGAAATAGAGAAAACCACTAGTTTTAGCTGTTCATCACCTGCCATCCTCGTGCTTAGGATCGAGGGCTTTGCTGGTGTGATTGTCTTGGGGACCAAACTTACCTAAAGATTCAGCTGCATTTCTTACAAATATTAGCATGGGATAATGCAATGTTGATAAAATATTAACTTGAAATGAATGGTGGCAGTCAAGTGAAGTTTACTAGGTCTAGGCCGTCCAATCCTACAGATCTAACTGCAATTTGTCAACGAAGCTAAGGGGAGGAAGAGCTTCATTATTGAATATCAAAGAATACCCCACAAGGACAAGTTTCGGCTTCATTATTGAACAAAACATTGAATTTGATCCTACAGCATTTTGATAAATAAAATAATTAAATGTTTGAATTATTCCAAATTGAATGCATAAATGTTTCTAAAAAGTTTTGATATATATATGTATGAGAAATTTCCGGGTTGCATCATACAAATTATGGTACAGTTTAGGTACAAATAATATATGAATTTAGCATGATAACCCTAATTAGAATGTTCATGCACTTGGCACACGAAGTCACGTATACTTCATTAGTGTACTTCATGAGTCATAACACTATATTCCCCTCTTCAATAATTTGATTACTTTGTACATTCAATAAATTTAAAATTAGAATCAATAATTTTTCTTTTATTCTCAGAATACGATCTCATGTTAATCGATATATATTCTAATCTATAGTAGCAGACGCGTAATTTCGAATAGATTTTGTTTGATGGGGTCTCCATGTATCTCACATGCTCTGCACCTTGAATTTATTCCATATTTCCAACGCCCCTGTATATTACCCGGATTTTCAAACCAGGTGTGCTCCATCAATATCTATATTACCCCAAAAGCACCAAGAGATGAGGAAGATAGATCGAAAAGGGATGGATTCAATGGTTGAAATTGGTTTCCATGGAATCTGCACTCGCTTAAAAGTTTACTGGTTCTCTGCATCAAATTCAAGGGAAATCCATGATTTCCAGACGATGGTTTTCTTTAAGTGATTTTTTAAGGGTCAAGGTTATTTAATTATGTGTTTGATATTAAACGAGTTATTTTTAAAAAATAACATTTACAAATAGGTTATATAATTAAAATATTAGTACAAATAGATCATTTTGTTGTTAAAATTGAAATGATTGTCTAACACGGCTTGCTATAATAATATTTTTAATTTATCTTTTTTACGATATATCTAGCAAGTCCATCGGATCAAAACAATTGTTGGATAACTATATTTTGTCATGAAGCATAAGTTGCTGTCAAACTGTTTTTATATTACAAAAGTAGCAAGAAAATAATATAATATTTTTGAGAGAATAACAAAGATTAATATTATGAAATTTTTAAATATGAATGGTTAAATTTATTGAATTATTTCGGATTATGACCAAACTGATAGATTATATAAATTTTGAGGACTAAAACTATTTGTAATATTAGGACCAAATTGTTTCTAATATTTAATGGTTAGTGATATGTCTGTAATACTATTTATTTGATTGGGTGATACATGTTTATAATTTTTAGGAAAATGGTGATCCATTTTCATCTATGGGCCATTTTACAGGTCTAATAAAGGACCCACTTTTTACTTGTAATGATCAATAAAGGATTGTTATTATCAAGTATATCGTTATTGAAATGCTGCTAGATTCATGAAGCACGCGAGCTGTTCGATGCTGAATTTCATGTTTTTTTTTATTTTAATATCAATCGTTCTGAAAACGACGTAACTCATATTTTAGCTCATTGAACTCTTATATCAAATTATATTTTTAATTTTTAATTCGATCTCTCCCGAGATTATTGTTTTGGATGTTGCAAACGATAAGGTTTCTTAATTTTAATTTATTTTGGGTACTCTTTTACCCTTACAAGTCTCACATCTAAATGTTGCTTCAAAAGGGAGTTTTAACTAGCCTCGCATATTAAAGGTAATTGTATTTTAGAAACATTTGCGAGTTCTATGAAAACTAATCGGCAGACTTACTTCGATTTTCAAGAGATAATTGAGTATATTTTCAGTTATAGATAATAATTATATATATGTTATCATCTTACGGGATTTTCGTACTTAATAATAAATTATATAAAATGGTCGTAGATTGTAATAAAATCATATAAAATGCCAGAAAAACGTGGGTAGATGTGGTGGCGATGGGATGTTGAATCAATTAATATCAATGTTTTTGAAACTGGACCGGATCTTAAACTGATGAAGGTACCGGTTCAACCGTGATTAATATATATATATATATAATACTATTTTTAAGTTCACAATATTAAAAGGTATAAAAGTATCACAAGTCATGACATATATAAGTTAAATATAATAATATCAAGTGAAACAAAATGATTCAAATCAACTACAACATAATATTTAAGGTCAATACCTAATGAAATTCATCAACAACTAAGGGTCTGTTGTTTGGCTGTAATTGATTTTATGAAAAATGAATTACTGAAAAATGAATTACTGAAATTTGAATTTTGGAAAATGTATTACATTTTTAGAAAACGTTTTTCGGAAAATATTTTCCGTAAAATGAATTATATTTTTCTGAAAAACATCTGGAAAACATTTTATGATGTTTGGAAGATGTTATTTAAACCTTTTTCCACTTGTTGATGTGTTTTTAAAAAAATATTTATTACAAATATTAAATATAATAAAAAATATTATTTATCATCAAACTTAATATTATTATTTTAAAATATTAAAATAATTTATTTATTATTAAATATTATTTTTATAATTTTATTAATAAAAATATTAATATTGGTATATTTTATTGAAATAAAAATATTATAAATTATATTAATTATTTATTAAAGTAATAGTGTTATATTATATTTTAAAAATATTAATTAGTATATTTTAAATATCTTTATTAAAATATTATTAGATTATTATATTAATATTAAATATATAAATAATATTATTCATTATTAAATATATAAAAAATATTATATATTTATTAAAATAAAAATATAATATCTTATATTATATTATTATAATATAATTAATAATTTTATTATAATATTAAAAATATAATATTATATTATATAAATATAATAAATATATTTTAAATATTTTAATAATTAATATTTTGATGAAAATGATATTAAAATATTTTATTAATATTAAATTCATAAAATAAAATTATTTTGAGTATTTATTCTTTGAAGTGAAAAGTTCGGAAAATAACTTACGGAAAATCAGACCGTAAGTCATTTTCCAGAAAACATAAAGGAAATTATGTTGATCAGGAAAATAAATTACGTTGACCAACCAGTTTTCCTCCAACCAAACACCGGAAAAAATTTTCCGGAAAACGAATTACGTGAAACAAACACGGGAAAACATTTTCCGAAAAACGGATTACATGAAACAAACACGAGATTTCGGGAAAAACCAATTCCGTAATTCATTTTAAGGTAAACAAACAGACCCTAAATAAAAAAAGTACATAATTGATACAAGTATCAAACATCATAATATTCATTGAAATTGATTGTAACATCCTCAATATCGGGTTAGTGACTAAAGTGTGAAATTTTAAAATTTCAGTGACCAAATTAGATAAATTGAGAAATTCAAGGATTTAATTGAAGTATTTGGTGTAGGATGAATTAATAAGTGAAGGAGAAGTAAAAGGGTAAATGTGTCATTGAACAAGAAAAATAATTAAATAATAATTACTGAGTATTATAATACCCATGTGAATCATAATTGGGGAAACATAGTTTCTAGACAATTCATCATCTTCCAAGCCAAGGTAAGTTTAATTTCTTTTGGTTAATTCTCAAAATTCAAGAGTGGGTTTTGATCCTTAGGTGATACTTAAGCTTAAGGAAAACTTAAGTTGTTTTATAATCAAAAGATGAAGAAGTTATGGAAAGATTAAAGAGAATGGGTTTCAAAGTGAATTTCTGAAAAATAGTTAATAAATGAACTTTGAGATGGAATTTGACTTGTCATTGGTGTGAATAATAAATTATAAGTGTTAGAAATAAGTTTGGATAACATGAAAAATTTGGTATGATTCTTAGCTTTAAGAATTTGAATGAAGTATGCGAGATAATAAAGCGTCGGAATGATATAAGTTAGTTAAAATGATTGTAGTCGAGTTTGGTGATATGAAAGGAGCTTTGTATAAGAAATTTCAGTGAAGAATTGATGAATTTTCTGGTGAAAAAGCCTGTTTTGGACAGAGTGTATCGGCAAACTATGTATGTGTACCGATACCCCCTTGAACGAAAAATAATAGAATGTAGTAAGGGTACCGATACCTCAAGGAGGGTATCGATACCCCCTAAGGGAAAAAAATTAATATTGATTCATTAAGTCGTTTAAGCTATTAGTATCAAATTATAAGGTTTAGGTTTTTGATAATCATCTTGAAAATTATATTTATGCAGATACAGAGCCTAAACGAATTACGGAACAATCGAAGGATTAGGATTTATTCAAAGAAAGCAAGGCTAATGTGAGTGCAATTTTAATTGTACTTATGCTATTGAATGAACATTGGCTTGCGATGAGCCAATGATGAAGTTACTATGGTAATAAGTGACTCCTAAAATATTATTTGATTTGTGATTCTTATATGAGTATGAATACATGAAAATGGGTATAGTATATTATATGTGACATGATATACATGCTTACATGAATATGCAATATGTATTACATGTTATATGAAATGACATAGATGTTTACACATACATGTGGTATGTGACATAAGAAAAGGTATATGTGATCTCAAGATAAATGACATGAGTACATGAACATATGAGACATAAAAATAAATGCCCATGGTATATGATATGAGAGCTATAGGTATAGTTGGTATGCCAAGAGTCGAGGGTCTACGCGGTCCTTCGGGACATATACAGAGGTTCTTCGGGACAAATTTCACATGCCCCTAGTGCACAACATCAATGTACTCGAATACCTTGAGTTCTCAGTAATGTACATGGGATTACAAAAGGTATAAAAAGTGTTTGCATTATTACATGTTATCATGTTATTATTATTTATATGGAATTATATATTACATGATTGAATAAGTAGATGATACTTTTATATGTATATGAAATGCATCATTATTATTATATGTTATGCCTCACTAAGTTTATGACTTAGCGTGTAAGTGTTTTACACGTATGTACTGAAAAGCAGAGAGATCCATTATAAGCTCAGCAAAACAACATAACTCCACTTGAAGGTAAGATCAAAAGTAGATTAAATAGTATGTCTTATTATGTGAAAATAGGTTGACATGTAAACAAAGTCGATAAATTAAGTTTATGCACTGATCAAGTTTTGTAATATTTTAAACGTATTTATGTAAATGTATAGTAATGAACGGTAAGATTTTTACGAGTTTTATGTATGTTTTACGGAAATATTGTAGCAATATTGTAGGAGTACTGTAGCAGGGTATCGGTACCCTGTAACAGGGTATCGTACCCCTGAAGCAATCTGGAAAAAATTTAGCATTCAGTACTGTTCACGGTACTGTTCATAAATACGTTTTTGCCTTAAAACTTTATAACGAACATAATTTAATAGTATATTATTGTATTTTCTTAATATGAGTTCAAATGTTTTATATTTTGTAAGAATATTGATTTAAAAAGTCAATGTGACATCTCGGACTCGTATCCGGGTCGGGTACAGGTTGAGGGTGTTACATTGATTCCCTCGAATTCCAAAATATTGGGAAAAACTTCTTCATTAGTTGAACTACCATCGACATCACCACTTTTAGCTTGAAACTCTGTAACATCACTTTGAACTTGAAAAAAATCATAACAAACGACGTCGTTTGGTTTAATTTAAAAAAAAACAGAACCGTGTGAACCGCTGGTTCACACCTGTTTTGCCGGTTCCCAACCGATTCTACTGATTCTTTAGCGGTTTATTGCAAAACTGGTTTTGGAGACTGACAGACAACAGATTCCCGGTCAAACCGGCGGGTCCGGTCCAGTTTTGATAAAATTGATTAATATTAGGTAAAGTACGCAAATGATCCCACAATTATGGGGTATTACTTTACTGAGTTTCTCAATTATTAAAAGTTATAAAATGGTCCTCTAATTGCAAGGAATTACTTTGTTGAGTCCCGATGATTAAAATTTATAAAATGGTCCTCCAACTATTTATATATTCTAAAGTCGCCTCTTTCTGTTAAAAATTGATGGCAGATTGAGCTGAAATTAAGCTATTGACTAGGAGATGATAGTTGTTTGAAATTTTGGAATCATATTTTTATCATATCATAATCAATAGGTTGATGTCTACCTTTGATTGTCGTCAATGTTTTAACAAAAAATTGATGAATTTGAAATATATGAATAGTCGAGGAATCATTTTGTAACTTTCAATAGTAAAGGGACTTAACAAAGTAGTAACTATAGTCAAGAGATCATTTTAAAACTTTTAATAGTCGGAGACTTAACAAAGTAGCACCCTATAGTCGAGATCATTTGTGTACCTTACCCTTTAATTTTATTGGTGATCAAGTTAAATTAATTAAAGTTGAATTGATTAAAAATTTTAAATCCTTAATTAAATTAAAAAGTTAAACTATTAATCAAATTGAATAAAGTTGAATTAACTTTTGGTTTAACATAAATTCGTTCGATTTTTTTAATTAGACTAATTTGAAATTAATAGAAATATTCTTTTCATTGAGTTAAAATTTAATTAAATCTAGAAAGTTTAGTGAATTTAATGTGATTAAAAATAGTTGAATTTTAATTCTTAACAAGTATTGACTTAATATAATATAATATAATATAATATAATATAATATAATATAATATAATATAATATAATATAATATAATATAATATAATATAATATAATATAATATAATATAATATAATATAAATAATAGTATTTTTTTTCAAAAAAAGTTATTAATTGTTAATCAGTCTAACATCTAACTGTTTTAATTTTAATTTGATCGATGGTTATAATAAACATATACACATGTGAGACATGACAAAATGATGATTGGGAAAGTTCTGGTATAGAATCTGTCGTTCGTATGAGACCAACATCCTTGGAATTTTCACATCCATTTATTACACTAATAAAGAAACATCATCTTCCCTGACCACAGTCCACACGTTTTACAGAAATCTCACAAATTTCATTAAATAAAACCATGCATCTAATCTACACTTGTAATTCGTTTCCTTTCATCGTCGCCCAAAAACATGTCTTCGATTTCAACTCCTTTCCAGCCCCTACTCTTTAAATTCAAGCGTAATTCTTCACCTAAGCTTTATAAACCCTTTGACCCAGAATTTTCCCTGTGTCTACGAACCCGGAAAACTAGTTTTCTTGGAGGGATTTTGACCGAGAAAATTGGGTTGCGGGACCGTTCAAGAACTATGATTAAAACTTTGGTGTTAAAGGACTCCAGGGACGGAGACGATGGTATTCAGGTGCTCGAAGTTGAACAAGAAAGTCTCATTGCCGGATCAATTCGGGTCCAAAGTTTCGAGGCCACTTTGAATCGTTTGGTGAGTATATTTATCTCATATCCAGTATTAGGATGCATATTTGTTTTCAATATTTAATGAAGTTTTTTTTTTGGCTGGCTATTTGGAAATGATAGAGCAAGTGGTTGGTGGCGGCGGCTTTGTTCGGTGGAGTGATACTTTGGAGGCACGACGCGGAGGCTTTATGGATGGCGATGGGTTCGATTGTGAATGCGTTGCTCTCGGTTGTGCTGAAACGCGTCCTGAACCAAGAGCGGCCAGTTGCAGGGCTTAAGTCCGATCCGGGGATGCCATCTTCTCATACCCAATCCATTTTCTTCACTGTCGTCTTCACTATTGCTTCAAGTAAACCCTTGCATTACACTCCTCCATCCTCCACTTTGCATTAAGATTGCAAGTTGGGATTTCAATACAAAATTGAGTGAAGGATGTTTTAATTCTGTATGTTGGTGTTTCACAGTTTTGGAATGGCAGGGAATTAATGAATTTTCAGTGTGCATCTCCGTTCTGGCTCTGGCTTTCGGTTCATATTTTGTGAGTGCACAAATCCTAAAAGTTAAATTAAAAAGCGGAAAGCATTGATGCTTGTAAGCTTGTGAAAAACGTTATCTAATTTGGTGTGTCTTTCTGGTTCGCAGTCATGGCTTCGAGTGTCACAAAAGCTTCATACGATCAATCAAATTATTGTGGGTGCTGTCGTAGGTTCGATTTTCTCAATTTTGTGGTACATTTCATGGGATGCAGTTGTTTTGGAAGCATTTAATTCCTCGTTGTTGGTAAGGGTAATTGTTCTTCTGGCTTGTGCTGGATTGGCCTAGGTTTTCTTGTATACGTGATTCAATATTGGCTCAAGGATGAAAGATGAACTCTGTATTTATGTTTTTATAAAGATAAACTAATACAAGTCATTTGACTCCTCATCTCAAGAGTTTCAAACTCATCTAGACAATTTGTCTGTCATGATGTTTTCCAACAGTTCCCAGAACTGATTCAGTGTTTACTAACTGGTCGAAAATGCGGTCTAAGTAAGAAATCAATGGACTCGAACTAGGATGCTATGTAGAAACTTTCAGAAAGATGTTGAGGAAATGCAGATTGACACGTTAATGCAAGATGTTTGCAGATTACTCCAAAATTGGGTTGGCGTCTAGTCATTTTAACTTGACGTGCTCTTAAAGCACTTCTCGCGTGATCACTGTTAACGAGCTGCTCGTCTATGGTCTCGGTTGTATGCTACTACAAAAACTAAGTGCTGACTAATTGTTGTATGTTAACTACTGATTAGCTCCTTGCTACCGTTAAGGATTTGGGTTATATAGATCTGTTTCTAAATTTATCCCTCTACTCATTATCTCACTTCCACTTTCTTGGTCACTCTTCTTAAAGTTCGTTAAATTATTCATATAAAGTTTTTTTACAAAATAAATGAATATGATAAGAAGAGTGTTGGTAGGAGAGGGAGGCTTAAACCTGTATCCCTTGGTATTAATTCAGCCACGCCCTTGCAGCTTTACCCAAGTCTTAGAGAGTTATGAACCACCCAAAAATCATGTTAATCGAACATATAAATCAACATTAAAACTTAATATATCCCTATTAAACCAGCAGGTGTGCCTTTAAAAAAAATATACAAACAAATACAAACTGAACATATATATTTTCAAAATTAAACAAAAGAATACAAACACATCAGGTTCATTTACAGCCCCAACTTTCCCAAGCCCCAGAGATACAGCTCTGCTGTATTTCCTTGTTTTGGTCTCACCATAGCAGTTTCAAACAACAAGAAGCGAACTAAATTATCTTGACGGACACGTATTCATATCCAGTACAAACTCATTGCATATTTGAAAGATGAGATACAGTTGCTGGAACATCCCAAACAAACTTCATTCACTAAACAGGAAGTTAAAAGATTCATACATGCTGTGCCTTATCACTGAAATGTCCTGCTGCACTGGAAGTATATCTCTGGCTGAATCTATTACAAGACATTTAAAACAAATCCAACAAGGTTTTACGTGCATTACGCACACGCTAGGCCAAAATTGGTTAACAAGTAACGATACATAATTTTGATAATTCATCAACTCACAGCCTACTAAGGAACAACTCGATTTATTATTGACGGTACTGCACATCCTCCGATGGCTCATGGCAGTTTCGACTGCTATTCGCAGGAATGAACGTAAACATCTCATTCGCTTTGCCACAATGATGGGTTCTCGCGCTTTAGTGATTGAAGGTAATAATCAATTTGCCACATCAGCAGCAGGATCCGAGGCTTGAGGAACATCACCCGGAGATGATCCTTTACCTGATGGAAGATAAGACCAAGCCAAGGCTGCAGTCCCAAGGGTAATTGCAGTTGCAATTGAACCCCAAACCCATCTCTGCTTCCTTTTCCTCCTTTGTCTCTCTCGCCGTGCCATCTCTGTAGAAACAAAGATAATTGGTAAAAACGGAATCAGATAACATAAACTCAATTGCATTATATTCATGGGTAAAGCCCCCGCTTGCAGCAAATTTCAACAAAGAGAATCAAACTAAAGAAACTAGTTGAAGATATGTGTTACATTTTCCAAAACAACTAGTTACGCAAATGAAAGTAAATTAGGATATGGCACTCACCTATAGCCTCTTGGTTCCTCTGAGACATTTCCTGATTTACGGCCTCATAATAGTGTAGTTTGTCCCATAATCGCGCAATTTCGAAGTTCTTTGACTCAATTTTAGCTTCCATTTCCGTCTCCAACTCTGCCCTTGCAATGCCCCTTCCAACACATAATGATACAAATCGTGCAATATCTGCTTGCTGCCTCATCTCTTCAGCCTGTTTCACCAGATCATCATCTGTCACATCAATAGGATCTGCAGGCAGTAACAATCCCACAATAGCCAACTCTTGGCTCATTCTTTTCCACACACATCGCAGCTTGTTTAGAGCCTCTTCTGCCTGCTTCCTCTTTTCTATTTCCATGAATAAGCTCAATCTTATTTCTCGCACTTCAGCTTCAGTATCACGATAGCTAGGCTGTGTACCACTCTCAGAGGATAATTCTGAAGGAAACAAGAAATCAAAGTAAAATTGCTAAAACAACCACAAAATCATCCCTATTCCAAATTAAGCTGTATCTATGGGAAAATTTTCATAGTTCCCAATATTTCAAAAAAAGTGTCGTATTCCATCCAGACATACTGGACACACATGCACACATGAACATAGAAAAAACTATAATATGACTTTTATACATGGCCTTTTCATTGTTAAGTCTTAATGTAATCAAGACATTTAAACAAAGGCTAGCACATATCATAATATCACAGACGAAGTAGATACAGCAGGTTTTAAATGAAAAAATTAGCAACATGCAAGAAATTTGTTTTTCAGCAACCCTACATTGAAACATATGCAGTTATCCATGATCATATTCAGAAGAAAATAAAACTCTACATACCATCCCAGGCATCAAAAAACTCAACCCCTGAGGTACCAAGCCTAACAGCACTTTCATCATCTCCATTGGTATTAGTTGTGGCGCTCATGGAATCCATTGGATCAAAGAAATCTTCACTTTCATCACCTCTGTTCAAGTTCAATGAAACAAGCTTTGGCGAAGCAAAATCACTGGCCATACCATTATTCATTCGCCTGCTTCCAACTGCTATATTACTGCTCCCAAATTCACCATAATGGACACCATTCATGTGATTATCTTGAATGGAGCTAGCATGGAAACCATTTGCCTGCTCTACTTTAATAGGACCATTATTGACACCATTCTCATGCTCCTCTTCATCAGGTTTATGAATGCTAAAACTAATAGAAACATCCTTAGATAGATCAACGGACATGGTTTCTATAAGCTCTGCCTTCCCATTAACCTCACTTTCTTCAGTGGTTTTCTTCCGAGTTGATACGTTGTTTTCAGAAAAGCTCTTCAAAAGGCGAGGCCCGCGGCGTTTGTGATTAATAATGTAAGGTGATGGAGAGAACGAAGATGGTGAATCGGGTAGTGGAGTTGTCTCAGGAGTGGCATAGAGGGCAGGTAATGATATTTGGGGATGATTAACCTTCCTTTCAGTTACTGATGCACTTTTCCTACTCTCTAGCTTCAAATTGGTTATAAGCTTTGGCTTGGGCAAAGGTGGTTTCATATTAGGACCAGACTTGTCAACAGATTCTGAAGTTCCAGGTTCTAACAACCTATCCAAAGCTATAGCAGAAAACGTTGGCATGGCTCTGGATTACCAAAAACAAAAGCTAAAGTCAATAAACCCATACATATAATTTTCTTAGAAGAATAACCAGAAGGAGAGAGAAAGAAGAAAATATCATTGTTGCAACATGTGAGAACATTCTACATTCCATAAACTAGATAAGAATCACCCATAGTTGTTAACTGTCAGTTCGAGTGACCTAATTACAACCTAAACTTCAATGATTTCCTCCTGCCTCTAATGGGAACTGTGAGCTAACTAGAACCATCCAAACCCTAAAGACAAAGTCCCTGAACCAACATAGCCAAAAAAAAGTGTGTTCCGTCTTCCAATCACTCAATCAGCAACCAGAAAAATTGTGACAATAAAAAATAAACAGGTCAAACAATCTTAAATTCATATAGAAACATTTACTCAGCATTTCAGATATTCTGTTTCACTAAAATAATTTTATTTGCTTCATGAAAACTAAAACCTATAAGATGGCTTTGAATAAGAAATCAATCAGCTAAATTAAAGCCCCCATACAAATATGACGCAATGGAAAAGTGAACCAGAAACAGAGGTATCAGACATACAAAAGTGAACACATGAGTCTTCCTCTTGATTTACAGCAACCAATCAGAACGAAAAAATATCCTTTAAATCTTCAAAATTCAACTACCTACTTCGACTATTAGATGAGTTGCAAAAAATGAAAAAAATATTATAAACCGAACACGACCACCAATGCGATAACTAAAAAAAATCACATCGTTTCCGCTTCCAAGTTAATTAACGAAAAGGAGGAAAAAAATAAAAACGCAAAGGATCTCTAATATAACAAAGCTAATACCAGCTAATTCAAAAGCAGGAAAATAAAATAAACCGAAAAATCATTAAAAAACTAAAAGATTTCATGAAAGGAAAAATTAAGAGATTTATTACCTAATATGCTAATAAATATATAATCCTTCAACTAGAAACCCTAAGCTCGAGCTGCGGTCGAGACGGCGGCGCAACTGGAGGGAATCAAAGAGATCGGATCAGAGCGCGTGCGGTGAAGACATAAGACAGCGATTTTGATTTCTTATACTTATATTTTCCATAAGAAAATGAAGGAAAAATTGATATTCTCTGATATTCTCGAAGGGGAAAAATTAAAAAATAATAGAAAGGAGGAGGAAAAAGAGAGAAGAAAACCTGTTCGCCAAGTCATTATCGCATAGACCGCCTCCACATCTCCCCGCGAAAATTTCAAAACGCTGACAATGTTTTGCTATTCCTAGCTGGGAAACTGCTGAAATGTCGGATTTGACCTTATATGGGGGGATGTGATGTAGTGTTCTGTTTTAAAATGGGAGTAATTTCGGGGTTTTGTAATGTTGGGGAGGTTTCCAAAGTGTTGGGAAATATTCTTTGTTTTACTGGGTTTCACTACGACATCGTTTTATGGGTTCTTTGAACTTTCTTTTGTAAACTTCCTTGGCCTTTTGCCTTGGGCAAAACGTCGAAATAATTAAAAGAGTGGGTCAGCTAATGAAATTGACCGACAGCGCTCAAATTAAGCCACGGACACACCCTCTCTTTTTATGTGGATGTCTCATATAAACATCTTCATATATGACTAATAAAATACGTTATTAAAAATATTAATATTTTTATTATTTTTAATAAAATATTATTTTTATTAGAAATATTAATATTAGCCGTTATCTAAAATGTTTAATATTTTGGTAAAATATTATTTAAAATATTATTTTTTACCGCTAAAACATTATTTTTTCTACCATAAATTAGGTAATGAAATTAACATTTCCGGTAGAAAAAATAATGTTTTAAGTAATATTTTATTGGAAATATTAAGACTGTTGTACAACAGAACTAATCTCTTTTTATATATATATTTTTCTTTAAGATTGTTTTTTAATTATATTTTAAATTTATTGATGTATTTCTATATTTAAATTAATTAGTTTATTTATTTTCTTTTAATTATTTTATAAATCCATAAATCAAATAATAATATAAATTTAAACATATTCAAACATATATAATCATTAGTGTTATAATAGCAATAATGCTAATTAAGTTAGAGTTTTATCAATTTTAAAATTTAAAAAATCAAATATAATTTATATATAAAACTTAAACTTGATCTTATAAATAATCATAACACAAAATACATTGATTATTATTTTTGTGAAGGTACAAAATACAATAGACTTAAGTATCTATAATTTTTAATTATCGTGATAAAATAATTTAAAATTAATTACATTAAATACCTATAAATTATATCTTTGATTCTTTATTAGTACTAAAAATTTATATTATTTCAATTTCATCTTTAAATTATTGATGTATGCCAATCAAGTCTCTCAGTTAATAAACTGATATTAAATTTGTTAAATGTCAAATAATTGTTGATACCGAATACTTAAATAAATAGAATTATTTGAAAAATCTTAATTGTAAACTACAACTCTAGACTCGAGTTCAATCAAATAATAAGTAATATTTCAACGACTTTAAAAGTGTTAAAAATTATTTTAAAAGACGGTTAACGATAATATATTGGAGGAGTTGATGACATTGAATAGCCTTACGAAGCAGAAGATATAAGGGACAACAACCTTTCCATTAATGCATTTGCTTTATCCCCATAAACTACCTACACATGCTTCATTTCACACCCTTGGCCATTTTCATCAAAGAAAGCATCACCATTCATCAATCTCCAAATGGAGGTTGAAACCTTTTGGAAATCAAACGAGCTATTAACTAAATCAACGAATGAAAAATCACAGTACTAGTTTACAAAATCCAATCCATATAGTATTTGTTTACGAAGTTTTGGACAATCTAAAAAAACAAAGAGTACAAATTTAAAAGCAGTCCAATATGTAAATTGCGGGTGTTTTTCTGTATCCCAGAACAAAGCTTTATTTGTAGGGAATGACAGGCATATTAGCATTCTTGTCCCACATCCCCCCTTCTTTAAGATACTCTATGTACCTACCAAACTCTGGTTTAGCTGTTGTTTTCTTCTTGCGACGACCATCAAACAGGCTGAAAAGTGGGTGAACACTCTTGGACTTGGCACCCTTTTTGTTTGTCTCGGTTGTCGTCGTTGTCGACTTCACTCGACCCTTCTCCGGTATCACCGATTCCGAGGCGATAAATTTTCTCTATACACCAAAAACTCGAGCCGGCACACTTCTAACTCTCTTCAACTGTGCTTCAAACAGACTATTGCTCGAAACAGGCTCGTCGGTTTCAACGAGCAGCCTTTCATAGCCACTACGGTTTCTTCTAGTGCTGAAAGCTCTAAGCATGGCATGGTGTGATGTGAATGAAGATGAGAAGATAAAGCTTAGTTTAGTTATAGAGCAAAGACTATATATTTGACGAGACTGAAATAATTGCACGCAGTATATGATTAAAATGGGTGGTTGTTTCGTTTGGTGCCTTTGTAGTTTGAACATGATAAAATTAGTGTTTGACGTTGGTCAGATTTTGCAACCTCTTCGGCTTTGAAATTTCTCTGTTTTGGACTTTCGTCGCTATACTCCAACATATTTGGTTAGGTGACGCTTAGAGGGAGAAAAATCCGCAATAATCAATTGATCCAATATCGTCACTAAAACATGTTTCTTGCTTTCTATTTGTAACCTTTAAAGCATAAAATATTCGGTGAAACTTCCTTACAAATGCTTCTGTTTCAAATAAATATATACTAATTTTGAGTTTAATCAAATTACATGACCTTAATTCTTTTTATTAATTTGGATAACTATAAATTAGTATCTGTTTAAATAAATATATACTAATTTCAATTTCATCTCTAAATTATCTCACTAATTTTCGAACGACGTTATCTGCTTTTTTTAGATAATGAATCGTGTTAGGTTTTTTAATAAATCTACGGTGAATATAAGGTAATATTTGTTTAAAGACTCAATCTTTTCACAATGATCGCTCATATCCCTGCATACGCGGTATTCGAAATCATGATCTCAAGAAATAACTATAAATTAAATATCTTAAATATTGAGGCCGCTTGATTTGTGTCGAATTATGTTAGTTAAATGTGAATTGAAAATTATTCGAGTTTATAATTTGAATTAAAATATTTTTTAAATAAAATTAAAAAAGTATATTAAATTTAAAGTGATTTATATATTCAAAATATTTAAGTTCAAAATTTTGATATTTTTAATCGATAGAAAGTAGTCTGCTCGAATTTTACTCCATCTAAAACATTTTAATATTGTAATATTTATTGTCCTTTCACTCGAACAATAAAATCCCGCAACTCTTCATTTTCAAAGGTCTTCTAGAACCGTGGATCGTGGCATGCCCTGCTGGCAAGTAGGGTTTTGTAGAAAATAATTAAAAAGTTAAAAATAAATTCGAAATTGATTGAACAAATTGTAATGATTTTTTTTTGTAGAAAAATATTTTAAATTATTTGTTTAATTTTAAAAAAAGACCGAGCACGACCGATTGGAAAAGAATTTGGAAGTTAGAGGTCCCTCAACGAGTTCGAACCTTTTTGTGGTTAGCCATGCACGACCGATTACTCACCAACGTCGAACGTGCTCGTCTTCACCTTTCGAGTTCGGATATGTGTTAGATTTGTCACTTGGGGGCGGAAGATACGAATCATATTTTAAGACATTGTAGCAAGGATAAATATGTTTGGGGTAAAATGATTCGACATGGGAGGCTATTGGATTTCTTCTCGAATAGGATGGCCGTGAATGAAGATGACTGGCCTATCAGGTTCGCGGTTTACTGCTGGAAATTATGGAAACACCGCTGCAATTTAATCTTTGATTCCAACTATATATGTTCAGAGAGAAGACTTTGTTTTCCATTGCGACAGAATTGCCGGTGACTTTGCTGCGGCCGCCGTACCTGCTACAAACAACTTAGTTTTGCCAGTGAGATCTTCGCTAGTGTGGTGCAAACCGAGTGATGGATGGGTCAAAGCAAACTCGGATGGAGCTGTAAGACAAACTGACAGTATGACAGCTGCTGGCGGGTTGTTACGCGATTCGGAGGGGAGCTGGATTTATGGTTTCTCTCGTAGCTTGGGAAGATGTTCAATCCTCGTAGCTGAACTTTGGGCTGTTTATGGTTTATTATTGCATGCTTGGAGGCTGAGGTTCAGACAAATCGAGCTGGAAACGGATAACCTTGAGGTTACAAAGCTATGGAATCATTGTTCTGAAGCTTTAATCGAAAACGCGCTGGTGAGGCCATCTTTGAGCTCCAGAGTCGTGATTGGAATATTAAGATTCTACATATACTGTTCAAAAAGTGCGTACTACCTAGCTGCCATGAGTCGAGGTGCTCCTATTGGCTTTGTCGATTTTTCAGATCCTCCGATGGAAATGGCTGCTATATTGCAGGAAGATTGCTCTATTACTATCTAGGCTCTAATTTAATCTGTTTTACCAAAAAAAAAAAGACCGAGCGATTGGATTTTAACCCTATTAGAATCACCATCGGTTGATTGCAAATACTTGATTGACCTTCGAGTCTGGTTGTATAAATGCCATTGCAATGTGTTGTTCCTCAGTTATTGCATTTGAAAAAAAAGTACAAACAATAAATAAGGCATTGCCATTAAGTTCGTTTTGATAAAAAAAAGTACTTACTCAATATATTTTTAAATTATAGTTTAGATTTTAATGATTTTTTTATAGAAACCGTTGATTTTTATTAAAAATATAAAATATCCAAATTATAATAAGTTTTACAATCATAATTGCAAATTAAATATATAATAAGAATATTTTTCTGAGAGAAAAATAGAATAAACCCTAGTTAAGATTTTTAAGAGGAATTTCTCTAGATTTTAATTAATTTTAAAATATTTAGTTAAGTTTTTAAAATATTAGTATACATGTATTAATTTACCATTATTTTAAATATAAAAAATGGTAAGATTAAATTAAGTTAAAATTTTTAACGAGCCAAAACAAATTACTTAATATCCTGCTCGAAAAACTCACGAGCAGCTAAAATATATTAGAATTTTAGATTTTTTAAATTAAATCATTATTAATATTAACATTTATATGTTATTTTTTAAAAAATATAATGTAAAACTTTTATATACTTAAGATTTAAGTTCAAGTTAGAATTTAAGCTTCAATCGAACTAAATCTAAGAATATTTCGAGTTTTTTCAAACTCGAGTCAAGCTTCAATTTTTGATTTCAAATTGAACTTGAAAATTTTACGCTCGTAGATTTTCGAGTTTAGTCAAACTTCAATTTTTTTATTTCGAATTCGAGTTGTACTTGATAATTTTAAACTTGTGAAAATTTTAAATTGATTGAACTTAATTTTACTTGTTGAATGGAGCATAACACTACTCGAGCATGAGTTAGCTCGTTTACAGTCATAGTTGTAACTAAAATTGAGTGAAACTCTCAAGGAATGTCCTGGAATCATGGACAATGTAAAAATAGGACCTAATCTTTCAAAAATGATCGAGTACAAGTCTAACATTGAATAAAAGCCGAACATTTTTCTATCCATCACGCACCTTATCTCTGTGTAAGAGGAAAAGTAAAATTTTTAATTCTATGATAGACGCATCAGATGCGTTAAATCAAGTATAAAAACAAATAGTAAGAGGAATATTTTCTTCCCTTTCCATTGATCATAGTTTAATAAACAATGGAGAGCATTCTATTGAAAAAGCATATAACATTTGCAACATAGAGCAATATGACGACATGAGTATTTGGCAAGTTTAACCAAGAGAGGCATGCAACATAAACTTTGTGTTGCGGAAGAAAGCTATCGGATAGAGCAAAATCACAACTGATAATTTGAGAAAATAAAAATGAAGATAAAAGAGACATAAAATTTACGTGGAAACCCCCTAAATAATATAGGGTAAAAACCACGGACAACGGTAGAAGAATTTCACTATAAGAAAATAGGAATTACAACTTCTCTCGATCTACCAAGGAGAAAACAATGATAATTCTCTCTTGATAAAAAGGAGAAAACAACTCTCAAGAAACTCTCTAAATTCTCTCTAGTTTTGGAAGAAAGCTAGAATGCTTTGGGATGGTTTTGAAGCTAAATGAGCTAGGGTATTTATAGTTGAAGCTTAAGAACTAATTTGTAAATACCCTAAATTACAATGACTAAAAATGATTTTTCCATAAAAATATATATATTTTCTGCACCTTTTGGTGCCCCCAAGGACAAAGCAATTTAATGCTTGCTTTCGGTGCACATGGCACCGTTTTTCAACAATCTCCCACTTGAAGATATGATTAGAACAATCATATCGTCACACCATTCATTCTACCTTGTACCATTATGTTGCTTATGTCTCTGACAGGCCACAAGAGGATCGACACCAAGTAAAATTAATCAGCATTGATTGCCTTCGTCATAAAATATGTTATGTTGGCTTTGGTATGGATCTTCTGCATATCTACCGTCCCTTCTTCTACTTTTTCACGAATGAAATGATACTGAACTCGTATGTACTTTGCCTTGAATGAAATGTTGGATTCCTTGCTAAATGCAAGACGCTTTGACTGTCACAAAACAGAGAGACATACTCTTGATTGTGCCCAAGCTCCTCTAATAGCATCTTCAACCAAATTACTCCTTTACTGTAGCTGCTACATATTCTGCCTCTGTTGTGGATGTAGCCACAACTGACTGCAATTTTGAAACCCAACTACAGCTCCACTAGCAATTTTGAACACATATCCTGTAGTAGATTTGCTTTTATCCAAATCTCCTGCATAGTCAGAATCTACATACCCATTGATTAGTAAGTTTGATCCTCCGTAACATAATGCAACATTTGAGGTCCCTTTGATGTATCTCATGATCCTTTTTACTGTATTCCAATGCTCTTTGCCTGGATTCACCATGTACCGACTAACCACTCCCACTGCTTGTGCAATGTCTGGTCTTGTGCATATCATAGCGAACATTAAACTTCCCACTGTTGATGCATATGGTACTCGAGACATCTCCATCCTCTCTTCTTCACTGCTAGGACTCATACTGGAGGATAATTTGAAGTTAATAGGAAGAGGGGTAGAAATTGGCTTACAATCTTGCATACTGAATCGTGACAAGATCTTTTCAAGTAATTCTTTTGTGAAAGCCAAATCTTCCTATTACTTCTGTCTCGATGAATTTGCATCCCTAGAATCTTGTTTGCTGATCTCAAGTCCTTCATTTCAAATTCCCTAGCCAGTTGTGTCTTTAATTCTTCAATATGATTTTTGTTGGGTCCTGCAACCAACATGTCATATAACAACAATATAACAAAATCGTTATCACCAGACCTCTTGAAATAAGCACAAGGGTCTGCATTAAGTCTGTTGTATCCAAGGCACATAATGAAAGAATCAAATCTCTTATACCAACACCTCGGCGCCTACTTTAGACCGTACAGAGATTTGTTCAACCTACAAACCAAGTTCTTCTTTTCTTTTTCTTCAAATCCTTCAGGCTGAGTATATAAATCTCTTCTTCAAGATTTCCATGAAGAAAAGTTGTTTTAACATCTAACTGCTCTAGAAGTAAATTCAATGTAGCACACATTACCAAGACTACACGAACTGTTGTTAGTCGAACCACAGGAGAAAAGATTTCATTGAAATCAATACCTTCTTTTTGAGTATATCCTTTGATCATTAGTCTTGCACGATACCTCTCCACTTGATCATCACCATTTCGCTTGATTTTGAAGACTTTGTTACCAATTGGCTTCTTCCTTGTGGTAGTGACATAAGGTCCCATGTATTATTTTTATGAAGAGCTTCAATTTCTTCTTGAATCGCCATCATCCACAGTGAAGCATCTGAGCTGTTTATTGCCTCATGGTATATTGATGGCTCATCGTCCTCTGTTAAAAGGCAGTATGCAATATTACCTTCTATAACATAATCTGAGTGTCAATTGGGACGTCTTCTCACACGATCTGATTGACGAGTTGTTGGAGCTTCAGAACTCTCTGGTTCTTGTTCATCATGTGTTGGTTCTGCTTCAGAAGAATCTCCTTGTTCAAACTCCTTTTCCACATTTATCTGTGTAGTCTCTGACTTTTCAGCGCTATCATCGTCTTCTTTTTATTGTAGTTTATCCTCTACAAAGATAACATACCTGTTGATGATCACTTTGTGGGCAGTGGGATCCCACAAGCGATACCTTTTTACACCATCAACATACCCCAAGAATTTGCATTTCCTGGATTTTGGATCCAACTTTGAAATTTCTTGGGAGTTGTATATCACGTACACAATACTTCCAAATATATGGAGGTTTGAATAATCAGCTGGTTTACCAGTCCACATCTCCATTGGTGTCTTTAGCTCTATTGCAGTTGATGGAGCTCGATTCACCAAATAACAGGCGGTATTGACTGCTTCTACCCAGAATTGATTTTTCTAGGCATGCATCCCTCAACATTGCTCTTGTTCTTTCTAACAAGGTTCTATTCATCCGCTCTGCCACTCCATTTTGTTGAGGAGTGTCTGCCACTGTGAACTGTCTTTTGGTGCCTTCTTTCATGCAAAAGTCTTCAAATTCTTCGCTTGTGTATTCTCCTCCATTATCTGTTCTGAAACACTTGATCTTATTTCCAGAATCAAGTTCCACCCGCGCTTTGAAGTTTTTTAAAGTTAAAAACACATCTGACTTCTTCTTAATAGGGTACACCCAACATCTCCTGGAGTAGTCATCAATAAATGAGACAAAGTATTTTGCTCCACTTAGGGATGTAACTGGTGTTTCCATACGTCAGAGTGAACTAATTTAGAACACTTTTGCCTCTAGAATTTGATGTGTTGAATTTCAACCGGTGCTGCTTACTTGTTATGCAATGCTCACACAAAGTAAGTGATACATTTGTTAAGCATGGAAGTAGATTTTGCTCCACAATGACTTTCATTCCTTGTTCTGAAATGTGTCCAAGTTTCTGATGCCATAGCATTGCAGAATCTGACTACATGAGGCAACATAGACTTCTACTTCTAGTAAAGTCTCTCCCTTTAGCATATACAAGTTTGCTGCTATCTTTTCACCTTTCAACACTACAAGAGCTCCATGGAAAACCTTCATGATTCCTTTCCGTGTTTCAATCTTGCTTGCATTATTATCCAACAATCTGTAGGATAATAAATTTTTCTCCAGGCCTTTCACGTGTCGCACATCTCGAACAACTTTAATTGTTCCATCATACATCTTCAATTTGATGGTTCTCACGCCAACGATCTCTAAGGCATGATAACTACAACTATACACAGATCCTCCTGAGACATGTTCATAATAATGGAACCATTCTCTTTTTGAGGTCATGTGATAAGTTGCTCCCGAATCAATGAGCCCATATATCTGCAAATATTTTTCTACCTTCCATGGTGGTTGACGCTTCACAACATAGAGCATCTCCATCATCTGAAGTGTTTGTGGTATTGCCTTGGGATTGGAGTTTTTATTTAGACTCCAACAATCCTTTTTCAAGTGATCATTCTTTCCACAGTTGTAGCACTTTAAATTCTTCTTGCTCCTCGACTTCGATCTACCTTGTTTGTGACTGCTGCTTTGGCCACGTTCTGCTGACCTCCCTCTCATCGTTGTCAACGCTTCTGCTTATTGCAGATTTACTTGTCTATCTTCCTTGTTCTTACGCCGATTTTCTTCTTGTAGAACAACAGCTGCAACGTCATCGAAGACTAGACTGGTTACATTACTGTTTGTCAAGTTGATGATGAGTTGATCATACGAATCCGGTAGACTTTGAAGTAGAAGTTCAACACGTTCTTGTTCTCATATTTTACAGCTTAAGGATGTAAGTTGAGAAAATAAAGTATTCAGTGTATTTAAGTGCTCCGTCACTGAAGTAGATTCTGGCATACGCAGAGTGTACAATTTTCTCTTAAGGAAAATTTTATTGTGCAACGATGTGGCCTCGTACAATTTGGTGAAATGATCTCATATCTCCTTAGTTGTCTTATTCTCCTCGATGCTTGACAATACTTCATCTGCTAATGCTAGATGAAAGTTTGTCATAGCATTCCCGTCCATTTCGATCCATTTGTTGTCATCTGTGAAATCCACCGGCCTTTTACTGATAGCTGCTAGACAACCGTCTTTCCTCAGGATGACCTTCATCTTCAATTTTCACAATGAAAAATTTCTCCCATTGAAATTTTCAATATCAAATTTTGTTGTCATAGCTTCTATTACGGATAGCTCCCACTATTTCACTATTGTGAATAGTTCTCTAGAACCTTCAAAGAATGGGTAATACATTCTTAATTTCTTATGTTGGAGGATCCACCTTTTGGTGAGAACCACAAAGACAATAAAACATATATTACACATTCAAATCTAGCTCTGATACCAATTGTTGCGGACAGCTATCGGATAGAACAAAATCATAACTGATAATTTGAGAAAATAAAAATGAAGATAAAAAAGACACAAAATTTACGTGAAAAACCCCTAAATAATATAGGGTAAAAACCACGGACAACGGTAGAAGAATTTCACTATGAGAAAATAGGAATTACAACTTCTCTCGATCTACCAAGGAGAAAACAATGATAATTCTCTCTTAATAAAAAGGAGAAAACAACTATCAAGAAACTCTCTAAATTCTCTCTAGTTTTGGAAGAAAGCTAGAATGCTTTGGGATGGTTTTGAAGTTAAATGAGCTAGATTATTTATAGTTGCAGCTTAAGGATTAATTTGTAAATACCCTATTATAATGACTAAAAATAATTTTACCATAAAAATATATATATATTTTCTGCACCCAAAGACAAAGCATTTTAATGCTTGCTTTCGGTGCACATGGCACCATTTTTCAACACTTATTCTATACTTATATAATACCTAATCAGTAAAATTTTACTGTAATTTTTACCAAAATAGTGGCGAAGACGGTCACTTCCTCAAGCTTTCAACAATGTAAGACACATATAGATCCCTACAACATGGAATTTTTAGGTAAGACAAGAAAAAATGATAGATAGATTACCAGAAATCTTGTTCTTAAGTTAGAGAACATCTATAAACAAGATGAAAAATAGTTCTGATCTCAAACCAACTCACATGGAATACTTGATGGCTTCAATAGCAGTCTCAGCTGGCAAAAAGTCTTCTACATCAACCTTCTTGTTCTCATTCTTTTTGTCTGTTATTCAAGATTAGTGAAGGAGATACTAGTAAAAGAGTTTGACCATATGATTGATGGATTGCCAAAAAAAAAAAAAACCAACAATGGCAGCAATTCAAACTACTAAGAAGCAAAGATTAAATCCACATGTGATTGGGATACAATCCTCAAAGAAGCGGCGGATTTCAGCCAGACGATGGGGAGGAAGCTGTTTGATGTCTGTGTAATGACGGAACTCAGGATCATCAGCACATACAGCAATTATCTTGTCATCCTTCTCCCCCTGCAAAATGCATCTCAACAATGAATGACTTGACATTGAGAGGGAACAGGGAAAAGATCATGCAGATCTCATGAAACTTAAAATGTCAATGATTTTCATTCGATATTTTTGACTTATCATGGACATTGGATTTGGGACTCAATCACTCAACTCAACTAAACAGGAGCAGGATGAGTAATATAACACACAAAAGATCGATGTTTACAGACAATTAGTAACCCAACACAAGAAAACTTAATTGGATTACATCCTTAGATAGTTGAAACTTAGAGTAATTCCATTCCTGTTGTTTCTGAACAGCAACAAGTGCATTTGAGATATCCTGTTCAAGTAAATATTAGAAGAAATGAAGATGAAGCTATTTACCTGATCAATCATGAGCATTAACCCAATAGCATGGGCACGAAGAAAAGAACCATGCAATACAGGCTCCTAAAAAATATAACTCAAAGAATCTTGTTAATTTGTTCAGCTGAAACCCAAAGAACCCCACATTATTTCTTAGAGAAAACCATGAATCAGAGTAACAGACAGTACCTGCATCAGTATCAGGACATCCATAGGATCACTATCTTCGCAGATAGTCCTTGGAATGAAACCATAGTTGTGCGGGTAAACAACTGATGAGTACAGAATACGATCAACCTGGTTTTTAAGAGAATTGTCCATCATTTTCTTCGTTTCAAAGCAACAATTAGCTAATCTTTTCATTAGAGGAAAAGTTAATCATCTTAGCAATAATAAAAAGATCTAAGCAAAGAAGGATCATTAATAGAGCCATGATTCAATTGATATTACTGGTGAGAAATGGATATACACATAGAGAGAGATATAAAAGAACTCATATATCAGTTAGTTCCAAAGATGACGGTGACTGATTTAAGAAGAACAACGATTAATTTGACCATCTCTTTCTTAATTGAAAAAAAGGAGAAAACTCTACTTTTATAAGACCAGTGGCCTTGTCGAGCTCGTACTTGACCTTGCTACCTTTTCCAATTTCAACCACCTTCAACAAAATAAGAATTAATTAATTAATTAAAAATGCATTTCTACAACGATTTGCAAAGCCAGAAACTTAAATTTGAATAACAGCAAAATAAAATAACAAAAAATTACACAGTTAAAATCTGCTGGAGCACCAGGTCCTGCATCAATAAATAAAACATAGTTGAAGTAAGAATCAGATACGGACTTAACGAGTCAACGACAATTGATTTAATTTACTAATACAAATGAAAAATATTATACCGATCTCCAAATCATGCCAAGGATGAGCAGCAACCGATCTTCGAGTCATCGAAGAAAGGATTCTTTCATTGAGAACAACGCGAGAGAATCCAGCGCTCCTCCCGCTAGTTGCTTCGCCATTGTTTTCCATGCTTCTTTCAATACTAAAAAACTCTATATAATGAAAAACAAAATCAGAATCATCGCAATAAAAGGATTAATGAAATATCAAAACCAACGGATTCAAAGCTCAAAAGTGAAACTTACGGGAAATGAGAGAATATTCAAGTATTTAATATTAATGTGATAACAAATATTGTGTTAATGTTATAATAAATTTAAATTAATTTGATCCGATTATATTGAGGCTTTCGAGTTAAAAACAAATTATTCTAAAATCTAAATGTATTTTTCATTTTCATTTTTTCTTTTTCTTTTTTGAATAAAAAGGAGACCACAGGCCATTACAAAGCAGGATTAACTACGTCTGAAAGCCAGATCATGGAGGTCGCAAAAAAGGTGAGGGGTGATCTCCACCGGGGCTTCTGAGTAAATGCGTGAGAGATCATCATTATTCATAGTAGACTTGGAAAGAAAATCAGCAGCGGTATTTGCTTCGCGGTGAATGAGAAGGAAATCTAGAATCCATGACTTTGACGTAAGGGGTGTGATGGAACGAACAAGAGCTATGGGGCTAGAATGAGTCAACGGAGAAGAGATCAATTTTTTTTTAATTAACAAGATAGTGATAATTAAACAAAAAACAAGGATTATTATAGTAATTATATTCGTATATAAATATTATAATAATTATTATAGTTTTTATTTATTTTAAATTCAACTTAATTCTAACTTGACTCTTTCCTCAATAAAATTTATCATCTTACTTCTGACCTAAAATTAAAAAAAAATATAATTTAAT
The DNA here is from genome assembly GCF_006381635.1 of Hibiscus syriacus. NCBI lineage: Eukaryota > Viridiplantae > Streptophyta > Magnoliopsida > Malvales > Malvaceae > Hibiscus > Hibiscus syriacus. Next base: position 128,271 of record NW_024063406.1, on the reverse strand, counting down.
AAAATAGAATGAGTAACAACAGATCGAATTCAAATTTTTATCATCATTCCTTTCGCGTGAATAATAGTTTAATATAAGATAAAATCAAAATATTAAAAGGGTATAGCCGAAATAAAATAAACCTTAAAGGACAAATATATATTTTTGTGTGACGGATTACTCGGCCACTGTTGGTGGGAGTGGCTCTCAAAATTTTAAGATTAATGCGAATATCCTCTGAAATTGTGTTGATAAAAAATGACGGGGATATCTTTGGGGCTACGTTCATTTCGAACAAAGCCATTATATCAACTTCAACAACAACAACAAAAAAAGTAGGAAAAATCAGTGATACAAATGAGCCTCATTTTACTTATCCAACAGTACAAGAACTGAAGAAGGATCATGACCCTTCTTTGCAATTAGGAAAAATCCAGTATCCGCTGCAGCTAATGCATATTTCATCCCAAAATATTACGCACACTGAGGATTATTGGAACTCTTCCTATATATCCCCATAAACTTGGCCACAAACTCTGCACCAAAAAGAAACATAAACTGAATTTTGTGGCGCCAGAAAGATTAATAATTGATTACAACTAAGATCTAGTAACCTTCTAGTTTCAACAGAGCAGTTGTTCCTGTCGGCAGCCTCTTGTCCTGTAACAATAAACTTTGAGTTTACTTCTTGTCTGTCCGCTAAACAATATAAACAAGTTCATGAAAGCCTGCTTACATAGTAAGCGTGCCAGTAATAGAGTTCCCTTTTTAAACCAGCTTCGACTTGCTTAAGAAACTGTTCTACAAGCTTCTGCATGTTGGGAAAACAAAAGAAAATTGAGATTCTTGGTTACTTTTTTCGTTGAATTATTCTAAAGGTTTCAAATTCATCACCTGGAGTATCAGTTTGGGATGAACAAAATCCATAAGAAGCTTCTGAAGCTTTCCCCGTGAAATGAACAATCTGATAGAATCACATCATGCAGAATGTCACTTCTGTTTTTCCATATGAACAAAATCCACAACAAACTTACCTTTTACGTGAGGGATCAGCTAGGATTTCTGATGCAAGTTCGATCAAAACATCTTCCCATCCGAGTGGGATTGGTTGACCATCAGCAAAAGGATAGCTGCATTGGTAGAGTCCTATAAGGTGGGGAAATGGATTGCATTCATAAATTTACTGGAAAAAGTAGGGAGATTTGCTTCAAGTTCTTACTTGTGTGCTTTGCAGGCTTCAAGGGCCATGATTGCTTTTCTCAAGTTTTGCTTTGATTTGGCAGCAATTTTGGCAACAAAATCCATGGATAGGTCAAACTCCTCTTTCCTTGCAATCTGAACAAGTACCTCCATAATCTGAAAAGTTAACAGCCACAGTGTTAACATGATTAAATGTAAGTAATTTGGCAAGGAAAGTCATTTGATCAAAAGAATCATTATCACGAGTGGTTTAACAAGAAGATCTTCCAATGCCCAGTGTTGGTATGCCTCTTTTTATGAAAAGCAAGAAAGGGATGTTACTTTGCTTTTACCCCTCGCTGTCGCATATTGAATTACATGTAGTACCCCATCTTGAGGGATGCTGATATATGATGATTGCCATATGCATTTAGATGTAAAAAGAATTTACATTACCAAATTATAGGAATACTTACTTCATGTGTTACTGGGGCATCTACTTTTATAACTTTGCAGCTTTTGGTTACTGATTCTAGGATATCTGTGTCATCTTCACAGCAGAGTATGAATTTACAAGAATCCGAGTGACAGTCCATAATCCATTTTATCAAGTGATGAATATTCTCTGGTGCCTTGTCAGCATCATAAAGAACTATAACTGAAATAAATACACAACATTATTGGCTTTGAGTTGATTGCTTTAAACTGTTCAAGAAGTTTGCTTGAAGAATGAACCGAACCTTTGTAATTTGACTTGAAACTAGCAGTGCTGATTTCAGGGGTAATTGCATAACCGGCGCTTATTTCTTTGACTAATCCCATTAATGCATATTTAGCTTTTGTTTCCAAGTTTACATTGAGCTCGAAATGATGAGCACTTGAAGCGAGTGGAACAAGGACCTGCATTGGCCTTTTCTCCTATATATTCAAATAACAAACATGTCAAACTCTAAATCTGTGAATTGTGATCAAATATCTATAGCTTTCAAGAACAATACATGCAGATATCTAATGGTGATAGAACACTATGTGATGTGAACTTTAAGAATTTATTTAATATTTCTCTGAAATGTTGCTTATACAAATACCTGAACCTGGAATTTTCTTACTTCATGAGATACCTGAAAAAAGGGAAAAAAGAAAGACTACAGTCAGTCTAAACAAGTTTTAAAATGTAAAAAACAATCTGACATGCTGTTAGAAATTGCTAGAGACGTACATTCCAACAAGGGTCTCCGTATATTTCTCGCAGGAAAGCCATTGTTAGTGCCCTTCTCCCAGAACCAGACGGTCCTTTGAACAATATATTAGGACAACTTTCATGGGATGCCTACAAGGAGAAACAAACCATAAGGGAAGAGCTTTGTATATTAAAATAAAACATCCGCGTATACAGAAGATGGGAAATTAGGTAAGGGCTTACAAGTTGCTTCAGAAGCTGAGCTTCTTGTTTGTGACAGGTGAATCCATTCAAAGAAGCCGGTTGATATTTATCAGCCCAAAACGGCCTTAGTTTTTCAACTACAATTGCCTTCCCAATGAAAGAGGCCTCGTCAAAATCTTGCTTTTCTGGTGATTTCATTGAGGTCCTGCAGGGTCCTCTCATCACACAAGCAAACCAGGTCTCACTTTGGCCCTTCAGTCTATTTGCTGTGAACTTCATTGAGTTCACACAACTACTCCTCCCACTGCTATAACTTATCTTACTACTTTCAGTGCTAAGCTTACCGTTACTATGTCTGTTAGCAGCTGAAGTAGAAGTCATTGTTGTTCTTGATAAGCCAGCATTTGATGAGAACCCTTGGGCATTCAGCTTGACGTTTCCATTAGCTCTCATTTGTTGATGAGAAGCAGAATCTTTATGTTCAAACATTGGTGGCTTTGGGAGTACATGGTTTCCAAAGCTTCCATTAATTGGCGACTTATTGGTTTGCATTTGCATTTCCAAGGTTCCAACTTCACGGGAAAAGAAGATATCACCGGGTGAAATGGACTCCGTGCTTTCGAACATAGAAGCATTATACATGGGACTTCTAGAAATCTTTGCATTGGCGATCATTTCATTCATTTCACCTACTGTTTGTTGTTTCACCAGGGAGGCTTCTGTTTGCTTGCATACCATGTTCCTTGAGATTGGCGACAGTTTCCTCCATTCCTCATTTTGTCTTGGCGGTGCAGTCACCGATCGACGACTATAGTTTGAATTTTCACTCCCTCTACCATCCTCAAGAAGCTGCACGATTGTTCCTATTTCATCTTTTGTCGGAATTCTACAACTTTGCTTACTGTATAAGCCAGCAACCTCACCATTTCCCATTTCGTTAATCAATTTATGCTCCTCTCTCCCATGATTATAAGGAGATACATGCCTCCAGTTCTCACGTTTTGACTTCGACAAGGGGCTAGCATTTCGACTCTTCGCTGTCCTTGTCTTGTAAGGAGACTTGCTGCTGTGCCTCCTTGGAAGGGGACTGATTCTAGGAGGAGATCCATTGTTATATTCAGCCTTTGATGTATTTCTTCGGCTGAGTTTCAAAGGGCTAATATTTCTTGGCAAATTGGACACCATTTTATCTGCCTCTACAAGAATGAACGTTCTCTTTTTTTGGTCATGTTCTTGCCATTCAGTCTCTGTATCTGATGGCTCATAACCGCTCCGCCTTTGCTTCATCGAAGTAGAAGAATGACGCAGAGATGCTCTGCTACTTCGAGACAAGTTCATATTTTTTCTGCTTCAAACACAACCAAAGCTCTCAGCCAACTTGGTTTTTATATGATTATCTTAACAACGTTAAAACAACCTAAGACGGGGCAAGAATTCGGTGGAATTTTATCCAAAGAAACGTGGATGCAGATACTGAATTTAAGGAATCCGATGATCACAAAGCATATATCATCGATGAAAACTATGCCCTTTGAAGGTTTTATTCCTGTGTTTTCACAACTTCAGGACTCTTTGTTTCTAGTAATCTCTAAGCTTCCTTCGAGGATGCTTTTGTCTCATCCTTTTATGTCTCTTTGTTGCATTAGCTGCTTGGCTGGTGCTAGACAAAGAAGTTTCATTACCAGATTTTTCATTTTTTTCTGAAATTCCGAGTCCGATACTCGTCATTGATCGCATAGTCCTTGTCAGACGTATTCGATACTCGTCCTGAGTCCAGTAACATAGTCCTTGTCATTGATTGCATGCCATCTTTCTCCACGGAAGCTATTGTAAAGGTGACGCATAGTTACTGAAAACTTGTTTGTTTTCCTATGATGTTTTAGTATCTGCCTATGATGTTTTGGATCTTTTGAACTTAATAAAACAAGGCCAGCTACTTCTGGTAGCCTTATCTGTGGTTTTATTAGTTGTAAAAGGTGCTACAGAAACATAAAAAAAGGATAATTTCCTCGAAATGCTGTCATCTGGATTGCAAACAAGGGATTAACTGAAACAAAATTTCATTTAACAATTATTCAACACTGAATGGTTCTGTTCTAGCTTGGATCGCAGACAAAATCTGATGATGCTTTTATGTTGTAGCATGTGCAATGAAGGATCTGCAAAACATTAATACTACTAGAAGGGCATATTCCAATTTCCAGCAATCAAAACTCAAATTCCAGTATCAATTTTTTTTACTAAAAGTTCCATGATGAAAGGAGGAATTAGGAAGAATCATGTCTTATTTTATTGTTAAAATACTCCAAAATTTTCGTCTCAGGTGGAGCTATCGACAACTTGCTGAATTCATTTGTCGCCATTGGAGACAATGGCAGTTTGCAATGAACCTTGATATCCCGGCAAGTAACATGTACTAGGATAGGCATACATAGTTGCTGTATTTTGTTGGTCTCTTTTATTAGGCATACAAAGTTGCTGTGTTTTCCACTAATGTTTTAGACAAACTGATCCAGGTATTCATCAACAGTACTATACTTCACTTCAGGGTAAAGCTCAGATGCCTCCAAACCGGAACAAGCTTCTATATCGAAATTCGTTGCCTCTCCCTTCACAAACATAGGATGGCTGAACGACAAAATGAAATTCCAGGGAATAGGTGACTCTGCAGAAAACAAAGCACCCAAAGTTCAACATTTGGATCATCAAGCTAAAGAAACTAATAAATAAAAGCACCCAAACCTAATATAGTAAAACATTTTCTGGTTTGTCCTCAATGAAACTGCCGATTGCTTTGGCTTCGGATACAAGCAAAAAATATTGGATAAAACAGCTTGGCATCCGTTATTAAAAGAAACCAAGAACCTAAACTCTCAAACACAGCTAGTTGATGACAACTGGAGGATTGCATCCTTTCTATCTGGACATTAGCATTTTAGCTATTTAGGACGGTTAACTTTGGCTTTAAGCTTTCAATCTTAAACTAATATCGCCAATGGCAATGGCCACCAACTCCATTTTTTAAGTACTTTGGATAGAATCTGATAAGTGGAAACGAACTCAAAGGTTTACTGCAACTGATTTACCTGAAATGATCTTAAGAAGTTGTTCCTCGTGAACATAGCTCTTTTCAAGGGTCTTGCCAATTTTCTTCTCCCATAGGGAGACTATTTCATTGAAAGACAAAACATTGGAAGGGGGTCTCATATAAAGAATCTTATTTAAGGTTCTTGGATCTTCAGCTGCTTTAATGGTATAGATTGCGATGTCATCTTCTTGGACAATAATAGCTGAAACATGGAAAATCACCATAGCTTTATCAGCTGCAATCATGTCATTAATCTAATATAATTTGCATTAGTATATTCAATCTCTTCCCTCACAATCAAAGTATAATTTTAAGCACAAGAGAGTCAAAACTTGTTGAAGAACGCTCAAAGCTTGATATACCTTTTGGATTTCCATCTCCAAGTATGACTACCTTATCCCTAGGAGGAACAGTGGCATTTTCCTGCTTTAGATTTGGCAGGAAATGTCCTGCAAAGGCATTGGATGAGATATACGTGTAAGGAATCCCCTCAGCCTCGATTGTTCTTCGAATTTTAGCCTTGATCCTGAATACACCCGCAGCTGGCTCCACCGCGTGGACACGGTCTGCATCCATGCCAAACTCTGATGGAAGAAATCTCTGAAAACCCACCATTTCATTATCTCAATTAAAATCCTTCTACTCTTCAGTTCAACAAAAGGCCAACAAAAAATGCAGATAACATGATGAACCGAGAAAATGAAACTGACACAACTTGCCTTCACATTTCCAGCTTCTTTGATGGCTTCAATTATCTTTACTTGATCTGCCAGCTGTTGTGTGCCCAATGCGGAGATCACAATATCAACTTGGTTGATTGCCATTAACAAGCTCTCGTGATCATAGATATCACCCTGTGGTATTCCCCAAACCATCGAAGCATAAAAGAATATAAAATTCAGGGTTCAGATCCAGTAAACCATTGAAATCATTAAAAGTATTAGGAAAGAAACATACATAAAGTATTGCTACTCCAAGTTCTTGAAAATCTCTATCAGCTTTAACTTTTCAGGATCAGAAATCGTGGTGTTCCTCACCAGTACAAAAGTGGGGTGCCCCAGTTTGGTGCTTGCCTTCACTATGAATTTCCCAATATAGCCGGTGCCTCCAATTATCAAAATCTTGCTTTTCTCAGCCATGTAAAGTGGGAAACTGGAGATTCAGTTTGTACAAAGGAAGGGCCGGTGAGTCCCCCGGTTAGTATTTTCAGATGTTCCGAACAAAAGAGTTTTGATTCGTTTCTTTTAATTTAAAAAGTATAAAATGGCAGGAAACATCGTTAGTTCATCCATCCTTATCATGACCGGCCAACCCCTCTTTAAAAAAAGAAAATTAATTAATAAAACTCTTTAAAAGGCATAAGATCAAACATCAAACAAATTCCACCATTAACATATGCGAACAAAATGAAAAGGTAAATCATAAATGCAACATTCTAGTATCATGTGAGCTCCAAGTAAGGTTATTTTCAATTTTCGCAGCAATTTTTTTGCAACGTTTCAAGTATCCAATTAAGGTCAAAATATACGGTCACCGTAGGATGTAAAAAACTGACTCGACCTATAAAATTGATTGAAATTGACTTAAGTTAAAATTGTCCGAAATCGACTCGGGTCCGAACTGATGTTAACTTGAACTCGAGTTGGATTTAGAAATTGTAGATTTGAATCTGACATGCACTCGATCTGAGAATGACCTGAACCCAAATTGAATCGATAATATGATAACCAAACCCAACCTACATCCGACTGATGTAAACCCGAACCCGAGATTAACCTGAAAAATAATTGGTATTACCCGACCTGTTATCAACCTGAGTTATAATTGACTCAACTTGTAAATAATCCGACTTGTTATTGACCTGATATGATATTTTCATGACTTATAAGTTACAATTGAGAAAGTTGTGAGATTTTGAATTTATAATAAACTATGATAATTAATATGTTTACTTTTAAAAGTTAAAACAAATTGTTAATTATGATAATTAAATTAATAAATTTATTTTCAATATTAATTATAATCTTTATATTATAACATTAAATTAATTTCATTAAATAATTTATTTATTGAACATGATTTTATTAGATTATATAAAATTAATTTAAATATTTATAAGTTTAATTTATTTTTCATGTATAATTAATTAATAATTTAACATAAAATTTTAAAATATACATATAAGATGAATCTATTATATATATTCAAAGTGACTGATGGAAGAAAGCTTGTCACACTCAAAATTTTAATTTTAAAAATATTTAATTTAATTAAAGGGGAAAAAGAGACAGTTTTGAAAATTTTTGGGTTAATCTCGATTTTTTGAGAAGTTTAGGGACTTAGTCGTGAAATTTTCCATATTTTGGGCTATAGAGAAAATTTAAAAATGATAAATATGTGGTTATAGAGGCTTAAACTCGTAACCTAGGGGATGACCACCCATGCCTTAGCCATCTAGCCTAAGTCACTATTGTTAGTTATAATAATAAAAATAAATTTTAAGAGTTAGGTTCGGGTTAAATACTCAAATCATATACCCCTCAGCGTAAACCAAACCCCAATTTCCCAATCCCCCCAAAATCCTTAGCCATCCCCGTCGCTCATATTCGATCTAGCCACCTCCAGTTGACGGTGGTGTACACTGCCGTCGCTATTAGATTCGGTAGCAATCAACGACCTCAACCCAACCGTCATCGAATCCAAACCGACCACCGTTAGACGTAAAAAAGTGAAAACCCGCCCGGCTCGCCCTTCTCGTTTGACGCCACCGTCCGCTGGTGAGTGTCATCGCCAACACCAACTGAAGCGCCACGTCAATCCGATCGCAGCACAGGGTTCCACTCGTCGAAACCTCGCGTCGTCCACCGTGGAAGAACATTCGAAAGTGGGGCGAAAAACTCAAGTTCTTCCCTCAGTTTTTCGCGTTTTTTGGTCGCCACAACCGTCCTCTTGCCTCACCGCCGCCGCCACTGAACTCAATGTCGTCATTTGACCAAAACCCTACTGGGTTCATTGTCGTTCTTGTTATCCACAGTGGGTAAGCTTTCGATCGCTTTTATTCGATTATTTTCACCGTGTGTTTGGCTATTTGTTACGTTAATTTGAGATGATATGGTGAATTAGAGCTTTGGAAGTAATCGAATCCCCCTTAATCGTTCGTTTTCCCGCCACACGCGACGGCAGCGCGTGTAGGGCTCCTTCTAGAAATAATATAGGTGGATCAAATCGGCTTGAACTGGTTTGAACCGATTTGATTCAACTCGGACCGAACCGAGTCAACCCGAATCGGTCTTACATGTTGACTTTGACATAACTGTTGACGGTTGACCATACCCGTTAACTTTGACTTTAACTGTTGACTTTGACCAAAAAATCAAAGTTTTCGAAAAGTCATAATCTATGTTTTTCAATGTCTTGAGTTCGAATATGAAGTCTGTTTTACCAAATTCGAACCCGAAAGTCTCTAAATTGACTTATAAACCTGAATATGCATATGTAATTTAAGTGATTTAATTAAGTGCATATAATTTAAGGGTTAATGACTAAATTATTATGTCATTTAATTAAGGTACCCGCGATTCTCTTGATTGTTCGTCTGCATTACCCAGTTCTTCCCGATCCGCTCGACCGTGAGAACTCGTGATTACTCGTTCTCGTACAGTCGAAGAGTGTAGTGAAGCTGGTGCTCGATAGATCTACCGGACTGATTTTTTTTTTGTGCGGGGTGTGTTCTTTATGTGTCATATATATGTTTTAAACATCTGATTTGAAATGAATGATTTGCTCTGATTTGGCTACCGTATGATTTATCTGATTTAAGTATGATTCTTGATTTACTATATTTTAAATCATGCTTGCTTGACACATGTTATATGGTTATTGTTTTTACTGATAAATAAATATATGTCTGAACTCTAATTTCATGCTACCATTGGTTACTGTCTGAAAAATGTTTTTCTTCCGGGTACTCTGAGATCTGGTATGAAGTCTATGTAGGTTCAACTTTGATCAAATTGGTAATTTCTTATATATGTTCATCATCGATCAAGTTGGTAATTCCTTATGGACTAAGACAACCCTTGAGTGGGATCTTGGGCCCAGTAGGCCTAGTGTAAGACCTTATGGACCCTAAGGTACTTCCTTAGGGTGGCTCCTCTGCTATGTGCATTGGGTAAATCTTTAGGGAGCCTGAGGGCATACCCCTCAGGTGGGTATTTACGCTTCGGCTAGGGTAAGATCTTATGGACCCAATGTGCTCCCTTAGGTTGGCTCCTACGCTCTTTGAGACTAGGATAAGTCCTTATGGATGCAGTTCTGGAGAACTACATAAGGTGTATGGTTGGAGGGTGATTCCGTATTTTCAAACTAAAAACTTTATCGACGTTTCATGAATTTAATAATGAACTGATTTTGGAAACTTAACTATATGTTTTGTTTTGTTTTTGCACTGTTGGAACACACTGAGCTCCCTAACTCACTCCCCCAAACTATTCCATTTCAGATACTTTTTGGATAGGCGACCCGGACCTAGCACTTGGATGATCGACATATTTGTACAATATTATTTTGTTGTAATGTATTTATCTTCCGAGTTGCATTTATTTTGGGTGACATGTGCCTATATTTTGAAAATATTTATTTTACGACTTATACTACTTTTGCTACTGATGTTAGATTTACTTTGACACTGATTAGAGAATATTTTATTTTACTCAGTCCTTACGACTTTATTTTTTCTAGAATTGAACTTTAATGTTATCAACTATATTTTAAATATGTTTATTCATAATATTGTTTTAAATTGTCAAAAAAATGTTTTGGAAATTCTTATTGTAGTCCGTTAGATCTGGTCGTAACTCATAGGTCGGGTCTAGAGGGTTACAAAGCTTTTTTTTGTGTGGAAATTTTTTGTCAAAATTGATCTATAATTATATATATATATATATATATATTTACTCTCTAAATCATATACAATTACAATTTGTAATTCAACGTTCATGAAAGGCGAAAAATAATTAATCAAAAAATAAAAAATGACCCGACCTAAAGTCAATTTATATCTGGTAAGATCCGACCTGAATTTTGTTTGTCAATGATGTGACTCAATCTAAATAAGATCCGACTGAAGTCCATTTGAACTTGAATTAACTTGGTATTTAACTGCTTCAGACCTGAATCGTTTTTACATAAACTGACATCGATCCAAACTGAAATTAACCCGACCTGAACTCGAACTGAATCTGATGTCAAATCAACCTGAAAATGATCCGAACTAATTTGATATAGACCCGACTCGATCCGGTTTAAAATCATCAAATTAACCTGACAAGATATATATCCGATTTTACCTGATCTAACATGATATGACTAAAACTTCAACGATTACTTGATTTTACATTCAATGTCACTTCCTATAATTTGACCAAAGTAAAAGTAATATATTAATAACGTTTCTGAAGATGATAAAAAAAACATATACTGCTTTTTTTAAATTATTTTTTTTAAAAGAGACTATTTTTATGAGATTTTCTCATATATTTGAAAAATTAGTTGCATATCCGAGCAAGCATGAAGGAACATCATTGGACAACATTATTAACAACAGAAACTAAATGGTCTGAATTAAATTTATAGATAAATAGGTAGATACCTGAAAGATAAAACCCTCGTACTAAACTAAACTAAACTAAACTAAACTAAACTAAACGAAACGAAACTAAACTAAACGAAACAAAACATCATGACGCAAAAGGATCAATCAGCTTTGGAGAATCCGAAACTATCGCCGCCGAATTCATATGGCGCCGTCGTTCTTGGTGGCACCTTCGACCGCTTGCACGAAGGCCACCGCCTCTTCCTCAAAGTAAAACTAATATACCCATCTTTCTCTTTCTCTCTGTTTTCTGATTGCTGTGTTATTTATTTGAATTTGAATGAAAGAAACATAATTTTGTTGGAAATAGTCAGCGGCGGAGCTTGCCAGGGATCGAATCGTGGTGGGTGTTTGTGATGGTCCCATGTTAACCAAAAAACAGGTTAGTTTTTTGCTTACTCTGAAATAATCGAACCCTAAATCCGTTTGCTTAGGTGAACTAGATTAAGGCAATGACCTTTTATCAACTGTAGTAATCCTTCTCTCATTTATGTAGTTCGCTGAATTGATTCAACCCATTGAAGAAAGGATGCATAATGTTGAGAATTACATCAAGGTATGAAATGAAACCATGGAGTATTTTTTATCAGAGAATAACATGAAATAGTATTGGGGTTCAGCCATTTGATGATTTTTTATTAATAATTTTTCTCTCTTTTTTTTTTTTTGCAGTCTATCAAACCGGTGCTGGTTGTGCAAGTTGAACCTATCACAGATCCCTATGGACCTTCAATCATTGATGAACATTTGGAGGCCATTGTTGTGAGGTTTGTCACTGATCATCCAAGATACGATATAAAGCAACCAGTTTTCTGAAATATAAGAGAGTGGTTTGGTAATTTAGTTCACATGAATGCTTACTTTGCTTTCTGGATCTTGTACTTTGAACTGCAAAAATTTGTTTGCCTTTTAAAATCCCATTTCTGCATTTGTCCTTGGCTCCTTTCAGCTTCAGTTTTGTTTTACATTCGAATTAACTCCTTGATTCGGCCATGTTCGAAAAGTGGCAATACAAGAGACGAACTACTTTATATTAGACTTTGATAATGCTAGTGGGATCCTTCTTTTACTAACTGCAGTAGTTTCTTGACAGCAAGGAGACTTTACCAGGTGGAGTCTCAGTTAATAAGAAAAGAGCTGAAAGAGGCCTTTCACAGTTAAAGGTTTGTTGTGACTTTTTATCTGGTTGATTTCTATGTTGTAGGTTGGATTTGTACGTAATTTACTTTGAAGTTGAAGTAAGACAATTTCTCTGTAAAATTTCTCAAAAATTGTCAAAGTTTACGTCTTGAGATGGTGTCGTTTTCTGCAGATTGAAGTTATAGATCTAGTTTCTGAAGAATGTAGTGGAGGCAAGTTGAGTTCAACAACATTAAGGAAGCTTGAAGCTGATAAGGCCAAAAACCAAAGTCTACCACATACTTGATGTTAATAAACTGATTTCCTATCAATGGCTGCAACAAAGGTTGTCATATTTTCATGTTCTTTCTTATGTGAAACTCCAGCAAAAATGTAAAGTATGAAAGTTTCTTCTTCTCTGAAGTATCAGTATCTTTAACACAACACTCTAAAATCCTGTTATATGGATCTGACAGGTGAATGTCAGATCTAGGTATCGCACCTGCAATAGTTTTTTTTTTCATATATAAAGCTAATTAATTGAAGAAGCCATGAATCACGTTCTATTTGGTTTTCATATATTGAAGATTAAAACCAAATAACATACTATTTCATCAATGTATTTGGTTTACCTTATCATATTATAGCTTGGATTGTGACTGAATGTCTTGTAAAAGTTGCACCATTAAGCTAATTCTTGCCCATGTCATAAATTTCGGTTTTGGTTCTAGAGATTTATGCTGCGATTCCTTGCTCCATGTCTATGGATCATCCTGCAGTATTTAAGTTGCGAGTATTGTCACAGTAGGAGGAGATGAGCGTGGAAACGAAGAGGAAAATGGTGAATTAGGGATTGAGATGCGAAAGAGAAATGAAAATGGGGAATTAAGGATTTTAGCAAATGAGGGGCGAATGATATTACCTGATGAAGTGGAGCAGCACGTACCCGGTTCAGGAGATGGTGGAGCAGGCCGGTATCTGATCCAAGAAGAGTTAGCAGCCCAGTCAGTCCAAATGGATAAGGAGTATCCCACATATCCAAGTCCAATATCCTGCAAGAAGAGAATATGTTATTTTGTTATAATCTGTTAAAAAGGACAGCCAGCTGGCATCCTTGCAAATTACTATTCTAGCCTTGTAACTAAATAATATAGGCTGTAAGATGAAATTGATTCCACATGAAATGAATGAAGTACTTTTTCCTTCTCTAAATTCTCTCTTTTCTATTACCTCATTCTCGAATTCTTCTTATTTTTCTTAATCTATCACAAATTGGTATCGAGAGCCTCGGTTTCTGGCAAGTTCGGTGAGCATGACCAAGAAAAATCAGAACATGGTTGAAGCTGATTTAGCTGGTTTACAGAAGAAGATGGAAGAATTAACAACTTTGGTGAAACAAGGTAAAGATGACTCTAATCCGCCTAAATGGTGGGAAACTCAAGAAAATAGAATCATGGCATTGGAGTCAATGATGAATACTAATCAAGGGTATGTGGAGGAGTTGTTAAAAGTTTTGACTAGCAGAAATAGTGAGCAGGAAAATTCTATTGGTGAACAGGTACACACCCCTATTAACTCTAAAAATGAAGGGAATAATCCTGTTTTGGTTTCTGTAGTAAATGATAAATCCATATTTACCTATAAAACTGATGAACCTGGAATTCTAAAAGCTAAACCTGATGATTGTGTGGTCCTTAGAAATGAGAATCAGATGGGGGAAAATAATGAATCTAGACATGTTCTGTTGGGGTCTGAAACTGAAAGAATAGGTCCAGGAAATTCTTTCATCAGTTCAGGGTCTATGTGGCATAGACCTAAAATTGATTTACCATTCTTTGAAGGGATCAATCCTAGGGGATGACTTCAAAAATGTCTCAAATATTTTTTCTCTATGTAATGTTCCTACAGAATAGAGAGTAGAAGTAGCCACTATGTACTTAACTGGGAAAGCAGAGGTTTGGTTTGATGGATATATTATGCAGAAACACCATGTAACATGGCATGATTTTGAAGCAGATCTTTGTCATAGATTTAGTGACAAGTCTTTTTCTGATATAGTAGAAGAGTTTACTAAGCTGACTCAGAAGGGGACTGTTGAGGCGTATCAAGAAAAATTTGAGGAGCTACAACCTTATATGTTATTACAAAATCCTTCACTAAATGAGAATTTCTTTGTGTCATTTTTTATCAGTGGACTAAGGGAGGTTATTAAACATAGGGTGAAGGCTCTAGATCCTAAAAATTTGTCTGAAGCATGCAAACAAGCTAAACTTTAAGAATTATCTGTTGACTATGAAAACAGAAGATGGAGAAATCCTTTTAAAAACCCACCCTACCCAAATCCCATTGTTACTTTTAAACCAGCTTCACTGCCAGCAATTACCAAGAACACATCAGTTTTAAATCCTAAACAGAATCTCCTGGATTATAGAAGATAAAACAATCTTTGCTTCAAATGTGGGGAGAAGTTTCTTCCAGGGCATCAGTGTATGTCAAGGAATTTAAATATGATGATTGAGGAAGAGTTTGTTGTTCCTACAGAAAATATTTCTATGGAATCAGATCAACAAATGATGCAGGAAGAGGAGAACCTAAAAATCTCTATGAATGATATTACTGGTTGTATTATCCATAATACATTAAGGATTCAAGGGACCATTCAAGGCAGACCACTCAGTATTTTAATTGACAGTGGGAGCACTCATAGTTTCCTCACTCCACATTGGGCTGATGCTAGTATACAATTCCTAACCCCTTATCCTTTGGCCATTACAGTAGCCAATGTACAACAACTTTATAGTTCAACAAGATGTAATCAGGTGAAGTGGCAGATGCAAGGGCATTCTTTTTTACATGATTTCAGACTTCTGAAACTAGGTGGTAGTGATATGGTGTTGGGGGTGGATTGAATGAAACTATTTAGTCCTATTTTGATGGATTTTAATCAAATGACACTGAGTTTTGAACATCAAGGAGAACATATTATTATACAAGGACAACAACCATCTAATTTTTTGCAGCAAATTTCTGGAGCTACACTATTGAAGATAACCTCGGATTCACCTATTTTGGGACATGTGGTTTTGCTGACTATGTCTGAAGATTCAAAACATATTCTCTTCAACCTCTTTTAGAGAGGTATCAATCTATTTTTGCTGAGCCTACTGGTTTACCACCTACAAGGACGCACGACCATGCTATTCCTCTAAAACCTGAATCTACTCCTATTAATCTGAGACCTTACAGATTTCCACACAATCAGAAAGAAGAAGTGGAAAAACAGATTGCTAGTATGCTTTTATCATATATTATTCAGCCTAGCAAGAGTCCATTTGCTTCTCCTTGCCTTCTTATCAAAAAGAATGATGGGACTTGGAGATTCTGTGTGGATTACAGGAAACTAAATAGCATGATTGTGAAGGATATATTTCCTATACTTGTGGTTGAAGACCTATTAGATGAACTATATGGAGCAGTTTATTTCTTAAAGATTGATCTAAGATCTGGGTATTGGCAAATTAGAATTAAGTCTGAGGACATATACAAGATAGCATTTAGAACTCATCAAGGCCATTATTAATTTAAGGTAATGCCTTTTGGGCTTACTAATGCCCCTGCTACATTTCAAGCTTTAATGAATGAATTGTTTAGTTCATTCCTTAGAAAATTTGTCTTGGTATTTTTTGATGATATCTTAGTCTATAGTACTTCTATGAATGATCATGCCACTCATTTACAACTGGTTTTAGAAGTACTGCAAAAGAATAAGCTATTTGCCAAGCTGTCCAAATGCTTCTTTGGACAGACTCAAGTAGAATACTTGAGCCATATTATTTCAGCTGCTATAGTATCTACTGATCCTAAGAAGATGGAAGCTATGAGGAATTAGCCAATACCTAAATCATTAAATTCTTTGCATGGATTTTTGGATTAACAGGCTATTACAGAAGATTTATTAAGGATTATGGTTCAATCAACAAACCTCTGAATCAGATGCTTAAAAAAGACAGTTTCAAGTGGACTGATGCAGTTTTGACTGCTTTTGAAGAATTGAAGAAGGCTATGTGTGTTGCTCCTGTTTTAGCCTTACTAGATTTTGGTAAGAGCTTTTATTTAGAGACAGATGCTAGTTCAGGTGGCATTGGTGCAGTTTTATCTCAGGATGGTAGGCTTATTGCCTATTTAAGTAAGGCTCTAAGTCCTAGACATGCAACACTCTCTATTTATGAAAGAGAGTATCTTGTTATACTTTTGGCAGTCTCTAAGTGGAGGTATTACTTAGAGAGTAAATATTTTGTAATTAAAATATATCATGAACCACTAAAATATCTATTGGAACAGAAACTAACTACTATCATTCAAAAGAAGGGATTGACCAAGTTATTAGGGTTGTATTACACTATTTAGTACAAAAAAGGGTAAGTCAAATGTTGTTGCTAATGCTTTATCTAGGCAGTGGGAAGATTAAGGTCAGTGTCTTGCTATGGGCACTACCCTAATCATTCCTAGTTGGGTTCAAGAAGTGGAAGGAAGTTATAAGGAAGATTCTATAGTTATGCAATGGATTTATGTTTTAACTATTAATCTTAATGATGATCTTAAGTGGAAGTATTCAAGATGTATCCTTAGATTTAAGGATAGAGTCTATATTGGGGTTGTTGGTTCTCTTAGAGTACAGATACTTCAGACACTACATGATTCACCTTATGGTGGTCATTCTAGAAGTCAGGCTACCTATCAAAGGATTAGGTCTTACTTTTACTGGCCTAGGTTGAAGGCCATGGTACAGTCTGTCAACAAACTAAGGTGAAGCATGTGGCTAAACCAAGACTGTTACAACCACTACCTATTCATCAACAAGCTTGGCAAGTAATTATTATGGATTTTATAGAAGGTTTGCCTACATCATTGAGAAAGAATTGTATTCTTGTGGTGGTTGACAAGTTTACTAAATATATCCATTTTTGGCATTAGCACACCCTTACATTGCTGTAGAGGTGGCCAAATTGTACCTAGATCATGTCTACAAGTTGCATGGCCAGCCTAAAATGGCCATTTCAGACAGGGACAAGACTTTCACTAGCCTCTTTTGGAGAGAGCTAATGAAGCAGTTAGGAACTCAGACCTTATTTAGCAATGTTTACCATCCTGAAACTGATGGGCAATTAGAGAGGGTAAACCAATGCTTAGAACATTATCTAAGAGGTATTTGTTTTTTTCAAACTAAGCAGTGGGATAAATGGTTATCTCATGCTGAATGGTAGTATAATACTACTTACCATTCTGCTCTTAAGTTAACACCTTTTGAAGTCTTATATGGCTACAAGCCTCCTATAATGGTATGGCATACAGACAGTCCAGTGCAAACAATATCAGAATTAAAGCAGAGCAGAAAAGAGATAAGGCAATTAGTCAAGTTTCAGTTAGAAAAAGCAAGTAATCGAATGAAGCAGAAAGCTGATAAACACATATAAGAGAGAACCTTTCAGGTGGGGGATTTGGTTTACCTGAAATTGCAGCCCTACAAACAAACCTTGTAACACCCCAACCCGTACCCGACTCCGAATACGAGTCCGAGGTGTCACTTTGACTTTTCAAACTTTGACTCTTAAAGAAAAATCCCGAGAATTTAAAACTTTGTTTAAAACAAAATACGTTAATTTATATAAAAGAGACCACAAAATACAAACTTGATCAGAGCATTCGTAATTAACCACTTATTACATACCAACACTCTATACACAACAAAATACCTACTTTGTCAATTACTTCTGATCTGATTTCTTAATAATGTTGTTGTCCGTGCCACTTCTATTCTGAATCTTCTTATTTCTTGGTACCTACGTGTAAATCACTTACACGCTAAGTCATAGACTTAGTGAGGTAATAAATGAATATGCATTCTTACCATTTCCTTCATGACATTTCAATATGCATGTATTTATTACACAATAACATATATAATCATATCATGCATGTACGAAACTTACCTTCTTGTACCACTTTCACTTTACTTTGTATTTCAATTGCCCATGTATATTATTGAGAATAAAGGTATATGAGTACATTGAGGTTGTGCACTAATGTTGTCACCACAGCTCGTATCAATTCCCTCATGGGGCACCGAACCTTAGTTCAGTATTCGTCCCGAAGGACTGTTATATATGTCTCGTAGGACCACTACATCCCGAAGGATTATTATACCCTCGACTCTTGGCATGCCAATTACACCTATAGCTCTCATATAGTAGTATACTATGGGCATTATTCTTATATTTCATATGTTCATGTACTCATGTCATTTCTCTTGTGATCATGTAGCTCATGTCACTTACTTCATGTCATGTTCTCATATCACATATGTATTTGAATATATTCATATATATACATCATTTATCCAATCATATGAACATATATATGCCTTATGCATGTATTACAATAATTATCATGTATGCATGTTCACAACTATTGTACTATTAAAATCAATATAGGGATTAGACTTATCACAAGTCTTATTCCATTATACTATACATATAGTATGCACTCACCTTAGCTTTGCTTTGATTCGATTCTAATCCTTTAATCGTTCCGGAATAAGCTTACTTTTAGTATCTACATAATCACACATGGATCTATATCAGTATTATAGCTAATATACTCTAATGGTTCACTCTTTAGATTAAGATAAATGCTAATTTCCTCTTTTAATAAAGGTATGCATCGATGCACTACTTGTGCATCGGTGAATAAAATGCATTCGATGTTTTATTATTAATGGGATGCATCGATGCATGCCTTATGCATCGATGCACGAATTGCATTCGATGTTTTTATTTTAAAAGAGTGCATCGATGCACTACCTGTGCATCGATACACCTTCAAACAATTTATGGGTTTTAACCTTGATGCATCGATGCACTATGAATATGCATCGATGCACTCTTCCCAGAATCCTCTTTTTGAACCCGAAAATTCATTCATTTTGGATTAAATCCTTCATGTTTAATCCCCTTTTTCATTCTTAACTCTAGTACACATCCTTAAACCAATTTATACTCATTTATTTCATCTTAAACCTCCAAATCCTATCCTTCATATGTAATTTTAGGAATTACATCAATAATTCAACATGTTTGAATTCCACTTTTAACACTTCGTATATCTTAACTAGATTGATGACAAGTCAAATTTAACTTTCAATTCTAGTTATGAACTCTATTCTAAGATTTCATTTAAGAACTTCAAATCTTAAATCTCTCCTAACTCCATCATCCTTTGATGTTAAGATAACTTAAGCTTTCCTTAAGCTTAGTTATCATCTAATAATCAAAAACCAATCTTAAATTTAACAAGAAACTCAATAATCAGAAATCTTACCTTTGCTTTGGTTCACACGCACAAGGAAGAAAGAAGAATAAGAGAACTCTGGAAGCCTTGGGTGTTTTCTCCCCTTCAACCTACGTGTATCCTTATATATATATACTTATCCTTTCTTTAATTATTTTTCCTTGCCATTACTCTATTGTCCTTCCATTCCTTCTTCCTTTCAATTCCATCCTACACAAAAATTTACATGTAAATCTTTATACTATTCATTCATTTTATTTTAACCACCAAATTCTGAGACTTTACAATTTAGTCACTAACCCGGTATTGAGGATGTTACAGACCTCCCTTGCCATGCGAAAAAATTTAAAATTAGCAGCACGATTTGATGGATCTTATAAGATTATTGAACGAATTGGAGAGGTACCTTATATAAACTGGACTTACTCGAGAACTCACGCCTACACCCGATTTTTCATGTTAGTTTATTGAAGAAACACATTGGAGCAGCCATATCGTCTTCAATAGATCCTCCTATAATGGACGAAGAGGGTCAGTTCAAGATCGAACCAAGTCAGATTCTGGGCAGAAGAATAGTTAATCGACATAACAAACCGATAACTCAGTTACTGGTTCGATGGACTAACCTGGATGCCACGAACGACACATGGGAGGATTATTCTGTGCTTCGAGGACAATTTCCGAATTTTGATCCTTGGGGACAAGGATCTTCTCCAGCGGCGAGTATTGTCACAGTAGGAGGAGATGAGCGTGGAAACAAAGAGGAAAATGGTGAATTAAGGATTGAGGTGCGAGAGGGAAATGAAAATGGGGAATTAGGGATTTTAGCAAATGAGGGGCGAATGATATTACCTGATGAAGTGGAGCAGCACGTACTCGGTTCAGGAGATGGTGGAGCAGGCCGGTATCCGATCCAGGAAGAGTTAGCAGCCCAGTCAGTCCAAATGGAGAAGGAGTAGCCCATGTATCCAAGTCCAATATCCTGCAATAAGAGAATATGTTAGTTTGTTATAATCTGTTAAACGGACAGCCAGCTTACATCCTTGCAAATTACTATTCTAGCATTGTAACTAAATAATATAGGCTGTAAGATGAAATTGATTCCACATGAAATGAATGAAGTACTTTTTCCTTCTCTAAATTCTCTCTTTTCTATTACCTCATTCTAGCATTCTTCCTATTTTTCTTAATCTATCACAGTCTGATATTCAACTAGGTCTCATAACGAGACATTGTCTGTTGGAACTCAATGGTTGATGACTATGCAAAGTATGGCAAGATGTCAATCGCGTTTGAATTTTTCAAGAACGAGCCAACAAAGAAAGTCATCTCTTGGACCACTATGATTTCTGGATATGTTGGGGAGGGCATGTACAAGGAATACTTGAAAATGCAGATTGAAGGTGTCGAGCCTGATAAAGTTTCCCTTGCAAGCACTCTCTCTGCTTGCTCATAACTTGGAGTTTTGGATCAAGGGAGATGGATTGATGCATATATTGACAAAACTGGAATCGTGATCGACCCAATCTCAGGCCGTGCTCTTATAGACATGTTTGCAAAATGTGGTGACATGGAAAAAGCTTTGAAGGATTTTAAGTGAATAAAAAAGAAGTTTCTTTGTGGACTAAAAGTACAAAAATATTTGCGGCAGAAAAACATAAGTAACCAAGCTGCTAAATATTTGAAGAATTGCCTTTGTAAGATCTATCAATCAAAGAGATAATAATCTTGATTTTTTATTGCAGACAAGAGGATTGACGACAAACAAACTACGATTGACATAACAGCCAAGGAACTCTCAGACAAAACTTGGTGATAAAAAGAATTCTTAGATTATGCTGATTTAGTGGTGAAAATTATTAGTAAATATTTTTAAATTCAGAAAATCAACATTATTAACATTTATCCATGATTGCAAGTTCCAAAATCTCCTCACCAAGAGATGTTTTGGCCATTGCAAAGGTGGCAGTGGACAAAGAGTTGCATATTGAGGGAATGGGAGCCTAACCTTATCGAAAACAATCCAACCCTATTTTACACACAAAATGAGGAGATTTAAGCTTTCCCATCATCCAACTAACTCTTAGCCTAATGAAAAAAATATGTAGATTTTTTATGGAACCCATAAAGCCTGAAAGGAGAGACATGGGATCCACAAATTTAATCAACAAAGCAACTATGGGGGTGCACTAAGCTAAGCTAAGCTTGGCGTTGAAAGTGATGATTCTTCTTTTCCATTAAACGTGCATGTAACTAAATTTTTCATCTTTTTAGTGCTTATCTCTTTGTCTCCACTCTAATGACAGGCCCTCGTGGGTGCTGTTTTCGGCCCTTAAATTCCTTGAATCTGACTGAATTTAAGACCATTGGTAAAGCATTGTGTAATAAAAATTGGGATATTTCATATTTGATGTTGGAGAGGCCGACTCTGGTTTTGTTAGAAATCTGTGAACGGATAACGTTGTAAGCTTAACAATTTATGGTCCACCGAAAAGGGAAAAGAAAGGAGTAACAATCAAGCCTAGTGACCGACGATGAATATGGGGTTCTGCACGTGCATTTGTGGACCATTGTTCGGCTCTCGTCTGGTATGGGACTCCACATATGGCTCGAACCTTTTGACCCTACCAGCACTACAGCCCTCACCCAAGGCTCAAGGCGGCTCTGGCTGCCAATTACACTGGGATAATGCCCATTTGCTCTGTTATCCAACAATAACCTTCTTGAGTAAATTGAATTTATTAGGTAGGAAGCACTTAAAACAACAAAACAAGGTTTCCCATCAAATACTAATCAGGTGGGTAGAAAAAGATGCATCTCCGAACTACTTGACAGATGCCACGTGTCTCACTAATTAATAATCGTCACTGCAGTCCGAGTGAGAAGACTGTTCATTAAATTCATTAAAATTAAAGATTATTTTTTAATGACCCTTAATTAAAAAACAACTGTGGATCCTCCTTTTTAAGTGAATGAGCCTTTGACCTTTTAACAGCAGGTAGAGGATAGAAAGCCCTTTGGCTGATTGATGAGCGAAAACTTGTGCTGATGGCGGCGGTGGTGGAAGGGATGTTACAATGCCGGCGTTGAGGGTGTTTATGGAAGTGGTGGCACCAGCTCTAGCAATGACGTGGCCATCTTAGGATTCCCACTCAAGAGAAAAGTTGGCACCTTTTCTTTCCCAAAAAGAGAAAAAGAAATCATTTTTAATTTTTTTTTCATTCTGGTTTGATCTTTATTTTTTTATTTTTGGTTTGTGGTGTTGGTTGAACTATGGGTCCCTAAGACTGTTGGGATATGTCTGATCTGATTCAGTTCTGGCTTTGATTTGAACCGGTTGGCTTTGAGCTGGTTTCCACATTCTTTTTCTTTCCTTTTAGAATCTCAAGTTTTAAGCTTTTCCAGTTGATGATTCTGGTAAAATGAAATACATGTTAAAGAATTTTGTTGTTGATCTTGAAGTTTTATTTATTTTGTGTCTTCTGGGTGTTAATATTAATTCATGGAGTTTGATTTGATGTGAATTTGCTTATAGTTGAGCTGAGATTTGAGAAGTGAAGAAAAAGTTTTTCTTTTTCTTTTTTGGTGTTTGATACGATTTGTTCTTTTCAGTTGGATATTGAGAAATTGGATTTGGTACCTTATAGAAGATGTCACAGAAGAGGATCATGCGGGAGTTAAAGGAAATGAAAGATGTGATCGGTAACATGTCAAAGAGGGGAGATCAAAGCAAGCTTTGGCGTAGCCAGACCAGATCCTATGTAGCTCCTGATGAAGCACCATTGGAACCTGAACTCACAGAGCAAAGCCCTTGGGCCAATCTACCACCTGAATTGCTCTCGGATATCATCCAGAGGGTCGAAGATAGCGAAACGGCTTGGCCTGCTCGAACTGTCGTTGTCTTCTGTGCTGCAGTTTGTAGGTCTTGGAGGGAAATCACAAACGAGATTGTGAAGACTCCCGAGCAATGTGGAAGACTCACATTCCCCATCTCATTGAAACAGGTTAAAACCCCTTCCTTGTTGGGTAATATGTCATTTTGATCCCTTTAGAATAACCTGATGGAGTCTGTATGTTTAGAGTTTAGCTAGATTTATGTCAAGGGGAGTGAAAAACTTCGCTTGGATATATTGATTGTATGCATATTTTCAGAAAAATTAATCATTAGTCGGGACTTTTCTGTCATCAAATGAGCACTAACTGATAGTTTAATATATGATTTTAACTTTTCGAACAATGCATATGAAGCTAAAGTATTTATTTTCCCTAATCTGCTATGTCTGCCATACAGACAACAATAACTCTCATGTTGGTGTCCATGAATAATGGTAGTGATTATTTTCTTATTCTTCGATTTGTAAGTTTATTTATATATTCTCTTTGTGCTAATGAACAGCCGGGTCCTCGGGAGTCTCCGATTCAGTGCTATATTAGAAGGGACAGAACGGCTTCTACATATCTTTTGTTCTGTGGTCTGGTGCCTTGTAAGTCATCTTGTTATGATGTACATCTATATCATTTTTATCTTAAAAAAGTTGCTCCAATGGAAAAGTTAGTGTGACATCCTTTGATTGGAAAACTGTAAACATAGTGCATTATTGCTTGCGGAAGCAACTTTGTTACATAAACAGGGTTACTCAGCCTTCAAGTAATGAAGCTTCCTCAGGTTTTATGAGGTACTCACTTGTGTTACTTCTTTGGTTTACAGCCGAGGGAGAGAGAAATAAATTATTGTTGGCAGCCAGAAAGGTCCGAAGGGCAACATGCACAGATTTTGTTATATCTTTGGTTGCAGATGATTTTTCTAGGGCAAGCAATACGTATGTTGGTAAACTAAGGCAAGTCTCACCATTGGATTTCTCATTCTTATCTGATTTTTTCTCCTCACGTCTATGGCATATTGTGATTTCTTTTCAGGTCTAATTTTTGGGTACCAAGTTCACTATATGACAGTCAACCTCCATGTGACTCGATAATCCCGTCAACTGCTCGACTGAGTCGTAAATTTCACACTAAGCAGGTGTCTCCAAGATTACCTGCATGCAACTACAGCATTGGTACTGTTACCTATGAGCTCAATGTTCTACGAACACGAGGACCAAGGAGAATGCATTGCATTTTGCATTCGATTCCCATCTCTGCTATTCAAGGAGGAGGCACTGCTCTAACACCATTAGCCCTCCCCAAATCCTTTGATGAACAACTTTATCCCTTGAGTTCAAAAGGAAAGGAGCTGATCATAGATCCCATCTCTCCAAGCCTCTCGGCCACACCAGTATTCTCCTCAGGCTCAGCAGAACCATTAGCCCTTAAAAACAAGGCTCCTAGATGGCATGAACAGTTACAGTGCTGGTGCCTTAACTTCAAGGGGCGTGTGACAGTGGCCTCTGTTAAGAATTTCCAGCTTGTTGCAGCTGTTGAGCCATCACACAATGTATCACCTGAAGAGCAAGAGAAGGTGATCTTACAGTTTGGAAAAATCGGCAAAGACATCTTCACCATGGATTATCGTTACCCTCTTTCAGCTTTTCAAGCTTTTGTAATCAGCCTAAGCTGCTTTGACACCAAACCAGCTTGTGAATGATCACCACAGGTTGGGATCTACATCACTGATGTCGCCATGGATTATTAGTAACCCTTCCTTGAACGCCTTTGCGATCTACCAATCAGCTTTATAGGGAATTGGCATATGAATAAGGATATGCTGGTAGGAGATACATATCTTTCTCCTATAGAATGCTTCCTTTCTTTTTAGTACTGTATTTGTATTCAAATGGAAGCTTTTCTTGCCTGGTCTTTACTGGCTGATATAAGCTGTTTGGTGCATGACTTTTCTGATCATGCAATCTGACTTGTATATTGTTTTATCATCTTAGAATCAGAACTGAATTAACAGCAAGTTGCCTATATCTTGCATTGTTTTCTTATTAATAAACTCGAAACGAAGATATTGATATAATAGTTAAACCTGCCTTCCAGTAACACCAACACAGAATTCTTCCTTGTCTGTTCGGAGGAACAATATTTCATTGCACAGTGACGTTTCAAATATCTACTGCCTTTTGCACAAGGGAGTGAACACTATCAGTGTCAATATCATCTATTTTTCTTCATATTCATCATGTTATAGATGTGTATAAGCTTGTCTATAATTTCTTAGTTCTGAACGAATCATATGGTTGCTTTCTGCAACATGTTTTTGTTCTCTTCAATCTCAGACAACCTTCCACATTTCAAGTTCAATGTCTTTTTGTTCTCCAAGACAGATGTTAGGCCACATTTATTACCCTCTCAACAACAGTTGAGACCCAAATTCGGATTTAGGAGGGACTATAGATTTTAAGCATATCTCAAATGCCTGATCAATTTTTTATTCCACTGTAAACCAATATTGAAAAGGGAGACAGATCCTCCAGGTTTCACTGAGTTTTTTAGTCCACTGTAAACCGATATTGAAAAGGTAGACAGATCCTCCAGCTTTCACTGAGAGAGTCGGAGAAACAATAAGAAAACTGTTAACGGCCTCCATAATGATATCAAGGATGTTTGGTTATATTGGATTGAACCGTCTTTTGCTTTTAGTATTGCCAAAGAGAGTTTTGAGATTTACAGGCAAGTTGGGCAGCTGGCTGGGCCATTTCTGTCATTAGCTCCCACCCTTTTCACTCATCTCTATCATCTTTGTTGCCCCCTCAACAATGACTTAAAGTTTCCAACACTATGCCTCTTATGTCATTTTCTGTTTCCATCAGCCCTTTTTTAGGGTAGTCTTAGTGTGGTCCTTTATGCTTTCTCTCCTTTCACAGCCTAGAAAGACATCCATATTCATTGCATTGGGCAAACATACTGACAAGAAACATATCTTTAGTCATTATACAATGCAAATATGGAAAAAAAATTATGATGATTAATGATATAGATTTTATTAGAATAGTGGGGACTATACATGAAGAACAAGAGTTTGTTCATCGAGTAATTTGTTGGAATTTTCCTAGTAATACAGTCTTGTAAGGATTAAGATGGTGAATAATCAATAATGTCATAAAAAATAACATCTTCATCTTGATACTGCAAGGATTTCAGGAATGGTAACTATCAGAATCATTGGAATAGTGGCATTTGTAATTGTATTCCCTCTAGAAGTTTGATATGATTCCAGGAATAGAATCTGCAGAAAAAACCAGTGAACAACATATTTTAGCTGATGACTAAGGAATAAATAAACTGAAAATGGCAGATGTTTTTGCTCGCTGGAAGAAGGGACAAATATGTGTGTGTGTATATCCTGTAATGGATTATGTTTATGTACAAGTATGTTGCACCGGCTCTTCATCTTTCATGTAACGTCCGTGTCGGACGTATATCCAAACATGTTCTGAATATGAATGTATCCAACACTTATAACAGAGTCCATGTAACATAGATGAACAAAATGGAATTGGAGAGGAAAACAAGAGTCAGATTGCTACAGCTACCTGTTGATGTTGTAGGCAAAAATTAGTTGATCATCCTTAATAAAACCCCATATTGTACATATTGGAAAGACCTTGAGGATCCATGTTCCAAGCTGAGAATGGTTGCAGTTGCTGCAATATGGGAGGCAATTCAGAACATCATACATGAAATCAGGAAAGAAGAGTAGTTAAAATTATAAAAGTAGGAAAATTACAGTTATGCCGGATGAGCTAGAAACAGAAGCACTTGCAATTCCTTCAGTTGCTGTTTGGGGAGGAAGCATTGATTCATTTAACATGCAATTTACAGATTCTTTTTGCAATGGATTCAACTGAAAGTAGGAGGGCAAACCGGCCATTTCCGGTAACTTAGCGGCTGCTGGAAAATTGGCGACATAAGCAGGAAACTTCATTGCATGATTATTTAAGCACAAGTCAGTCATAAAAGAAGTCGCTTGTTATGCACAGTGAGAAAGGACAATTCAGAAATCTGTTTTCTTACCTCTTTCATAGGTAGGTTTTCAACACTTGAATTTAGAGCAGCAATTTTCATAGACAAGAACTGCAAGTTTATTAAATTACAACTTGATAAGCTTAACAGAAAGATAATGTACTAAAATATTCAATGGCTAACAATATCAATATGCATATCCATCTTACCTCAACTTGTCTTTGGAGAGATTGAACGTAGTTGATTATTTCATCAAGCATTCCAGTTTTGCCTGTGATTTTATTGCAACCAGGGACTAAATCCTGCAAGCATTTCATCTTCTTACTGATCTTTTCCCTTCTGGCCTGTACATTACAGACACAGATAAAAAAGGCCACAATTAAGTTACTAATAATTTTCCTTAGCAATTTCAACTCGGAAACTCAAAATTCGAAAAAGTTTTCCAACTTACTCTTTCAGCCAAGCTGTGACTGTCCGTAGCCTGGCCGCGATGCGCTCTTACAAGAATGTAATCCGGTTTCTGAACCTCAGAAGCCTTGGAGTTCTCCTTTGAAGAATCCCTGGAAATTTCAGTACTGCATTTTGCTTTCACCTCAGATTCCCCTTCCCCTTTAATCCTCTTACCTTTACTTTTATGGTCTGCAACAGCCTGTACATCAAGAGACAAATGCATTAATGATCAAGTAAATCTTTACCACAATTCATAACCTTAGTATCGTAATGATCAAATTTATTCAGAAGTTCATAATTCATAATAACCAGAAACTTGGAGTGAAGACAAAGTAACAAACCTCAGCTTTTCTCTTGTTAAAGCTCTCTTTGCCACTGCCAATGGCGGATTCCATTTTCTCCAGAATCGTATCCTCTCTTTCCTCTTTCATTACAGAAGTATTGTGAGCTGTCATCTGACAGCTAGAAGTCCGAGAAATACAGTAATCTGCAGCAGCCTCATGCGGCACCAAATCCAACTTTTCACTGTCACCAAACTCTGGTCCAGCTACCGGAAAGTTCACAAATTCCTGAAAATCATCACTACCCAGAAAAACTTCTGGCCTTTTCAGCTCAATCATTTGTCCACGACCTAAATTGCTCCCAAACAGACCCTGAAACTGAGGTACTGAGCTTGCACATAGATCAACAAGATTGCTGTTTTGGACCACATAGTTTTGCTGCTGCCATTTCAATCCTGCTGCTTGTTTCTCGAGCACTGCCACGTCCATCCCGTTATAGTTACAGCTTTCTAAGGACTCCAACCTATGTAACATCTCTGGTCAATTTACCAGGGAGGAGAAATGAGATTCCTTTTGAAACTTTTCAAGACCCTCTTGTTTTTTCCAAGAAACAAGAAGTTGCTATGGTGAAGATGAATTTGCAAGGATATATAATTATATTTATAAAGAAAAAGGATTTGGATAAAAGAGTGGCCAAGAATGTAAGCCATTAACGTGAGCTTGTGGCCAATGGGACCCAGTGACATAAACTCCATGTGAGAATGTCAGTTTATAACAGAAAACGAGAGGCTTCAAAACATGGTCGGGTGTTTCGGGTTCGGGTTATGGTTGAGGTTGAGGACCTGAGGTTAACATTTTCAAAGTTTGGTGAAGGTGATTCAAATGAATCTGTGATATCTGGAGGCTTCTACCCGCAGATTAAACTTTTAAATTTGGTGAGTTTTCATCGTCAAAAAGACTACCTCTAAACAAACAATCAAATCAAGTCGTTTGAAGAACCTTCAAGTTTCCTAATAATTGTTTTTTTAATTTATGAATAATCAAAAAAATATTTATTATACTAATTTAAAACATATTTTTAATTTCATTTTTTATATAATAAGTATAGAAAATAAATATAACTTATATCTAATTAAATTATATTTATTAAACAATCATTTCAGTTTATTCATTTACATTAATTTTATAAAATAATTATTTTTATGTTTTATAAAATTTTATTATGTTACTTTATTAGAACATTTTTTTCATCATTTGAGGACATTTAAAGAATGAACGCCTATAGCAAACAAGGCATACTTTAGAGAAAAATTTAGAATTTGGCTCATGGTTTGGAGATATTTTAGAGCAATTAACCCCGTTAACAGACAAAGCAAACACATCACAGAACAGAATGATTAAGAGGAGGGCTCAATGAACATTTGAAGGAAGTTTGGGACCAATCTAGAAATTAACCCTTTAACAAAGAAAGTAAAAAAAAAAACAAAAAAAAAAACCAGTGCCAAATCTGAACATCAAGTTAAATTGTTCATTTCAAGTTCTTACATAACCAAAACAGTTTCTGAATCTGGATATATAAAGCCTTAAGTGCAGCAGCAAGCAAGCAAGTAAATATTTCTAACATATCAAACCAACCAACATGCACAGATACTTTGCAACACCCTGTGACTGATTCAGGGACAAACTTGTTACATATATGCACTTTCACAGGTATTTATTCGAGTTTTTTATATAGCTTAAAGATCGGCGAGGATAAGGGATATGGGGACGCCGGTTCATCTCTTAATTTCCCGGGACAAGAATATTTGCATGGATATATTGAATGGATTATACGAGTGACCCACCGACAATGTGTGATAATTTAAGGCAGCAAATCCCCCCAACCAGCTTTTTCTTCTCATCTAAGAACGGGATAGAGAGGATTGACAGATTCTTAAATTATACTTTAATCCACAAAGAAAAATTATCTGACCTAATTGACCCATATATCTCAACTTCTCAGGCATAATTTTTTTTGTTGTCCCATAATGGTAGGGTAGGACTTAAGAGAGCATGGGTATAGGGTATGTTGGAAGGACCTTCACCAACCTCATGTGGGTATGTCTCCTCACAAACTTATGCAGAACAGATATTGATCACACTCACAAAACTCCACCATTATATCAACAAATCAGTTGGTCGGGTATGATGAAACAATATGTTTTTTAAGTAAGATCAAGGATTTAAATTCTATCGTTTACGAATAAAGTAAATTAAGTTGAAAGAATCGTTCTCGTATTAGATTTCTACAACACCAAATATGGATTAATTGATTAATAAATCGGAAATCGAGGTTATAAAAAAATCCCACCATTATTGGCTATTGTCCCTTGCCAACTCATTAAAGTAACCTACCAATGATCGAAAACTTGCCCATCAACTTCTTTTTTTAATTCTAATTCTGCTCAATATATTCAGGTCTATGATTGCAATTACTGACCTTAGCTCTTAGTGGACCCGAATTCAAAAGGGTGGATCAATTATAATAAACTTCAAAGAAAGGAAACCATGCATTCTGGATTTGAACTTATCATCTCATCCGTGGAAAAGTTGAATATATAGACATGCTTCAGTTTCAGCCACTAAACATTGAGAATGAGAGGTTAAAGATATTTTCTTGGAACTAAGCTTAAATTTGGGATTTTGAAAGCACAATTTGCAAGAAAGCAACATGAAAATGAAAGTGGTTACCACTATTTCCATTACCCCTATTCCTTAAGACTTGATTTGATAAAAAAAGAAAAAAAATAGAAAGGTATAATTTCTTCTAGTAATTAAATTCTTTGAAAAGTGATTACTTTCTACTGTATCAAATGTTCTCTACGATTTTGCTGCGGAATGGAGAAGTTTATGCCATTTGAACCTGGTGGCCTCTTCCTTTTTAAAATTTATTGTGAAAAGATTCAGTTGGCACTGAAAGATGAACAATTTCTAGTTAGGAGTGTGTCCCAAGGTGTGCATTAGAGGCCAATTTGACGGTCAAGATTCGAAGAAATGAGTGGTTTCGGACATGACCAAAAATCTTAAAACGACAAATCGCATTTCTGTATGTTCTGAGAAGCACAGTGTCCTCACAGACTTGGAACAATCACAAATGTAAACACAAAGTAATTGGTCCGTCGTATTTACAAATATTTTAATCAATTTACTTAAAGTTTGAAAAAAAATCACAATATTTATTATTCATTGCAAAAGTCTCCGATGAAAAATGAAAGCCCATTTTTCTTTCCGTTCTTCAGTTGTGAAATTGAGAGACAAGCAAGAAGTTGCTTGACATTCCAGGGTATTGGATAATTATAATAAAACTTCAGTTCATATAGCATGAAAAGGAAAAGAAAGAAAAAGTACAGTCTCATTTTTTTATATATATATATAAGCTAAAACGTTACATCAGGAAAATCAGTAAACCAACAGTGCTGAGGTTTGACGATGCGAAATTAAGATCATATAGACACGGACAATATCATTATCGTGAAACGTTCCAGTCATTGCTGCATGATCTTGACAGTCAATGAGGGGCTAGGGTTTCTTTTCTTCTTCTTCTTCTTTTATTGTCTTCTTATCAATCTTATCTTATGAAGTCGTGGACAAGACTTGTTGGCCTGTCTTTAACGTGGAGTCTCCAAGAAATTAAGAAAGGGAATCCCCAGTATCAGAATCTCAATCGCACTGTCATCAAATGAACCAGAATACATTGACAGGCGATGAAAAACATGGCATTCTCTGGTTCTGCGAATGATGAACCCATGAATACATTGAAGCCGCTGCACGCCTGCACCTGATGAGTTGCTGGCATTTGCTGCTCTTCTTTCTTCTTTCTTGAATCGAATTCCACAAGCACTGCAAAGTGACTACAATTAAAAAAGAACCATATGAAGAATCATTGAAACTGCACTTGTTTTCAAAGAAAGAAGTGTTTATTTGTAATATATCTATATACCTTTGGACCTCTTGGACCGTTCCTCCAAAGTGGTGTCACAGTTAGCACAACGGCGAGCTAAGAGAGTATCATTGCCCGAGATGCTACTACTGCTATTCCCATTGCTTCCACGTCTACCTTTTGCACTTTGCTGCGAATAAGGTATGTTCTTGTCCTGTAACAAGTCCAAACAAAAGCTAGAAGAGTGGCGCTCATGGCGGAAACGCTTGTTGCCATTGTTTTCGCAAAGCCGAGTAGATGGAGTTCCCAACGAGAGAGTGCAATCGACGGAAGAAGACGATGAAGAAGAAGAGGACGTGAAACGGTGCATGTCCGTTTCATCGACATATTTTAGGTTTGACATGGAAAAAGGCAATGAGAAGGAGTTGCTTTGGCTATGAAACAGACCACATGAACATGCACCGAACGCCATGTTTCCCTGAGAATCACTGCACTTGTGCATTTTTTACAATTTTTTTTGCTCTCTACGATTACGTCACCCTTTCATCGCCTCATTTTCGGCATTATAGTTGGGGCTGGTTCAGAATGTTGATCAAATCAACCAAAAACTGCGAATGAAGAGAAAAAGAGGGATGGTGGAATTGGAAAAGAGAGGGGAATGTGAGTTTATAGTTAAAGAGGAATGGCAGGGGCCGTACGATGGAGTTAGTCAAACAATGAAAACGGAGAGGGGAGTTCAACAATATAGAGTTTGAATAATTGAAGTAAGAGGTTAATGGTACGTACGGGGGAGTGAGGATGACAAGAGTTGTTGTCGTTGCTCTATAAAGCTAATAAAATGGCAAAATACGAGTCAGCTCAGTCCACCTTGTCGTCAAATGCAAATGGACAGAATGTACATAATTCGTATACACCCAAAAATAAAATAATGGGAATTATTCCAAGACTGCAAGATCTCGGAAAACTTAATACATTAAAAGGAAAATAAAGATGGAAG
Organism: Hibiscus syriacus; assembly: GCF_006381635.1. Taxonomy (NCBI): domain Eukaryota; kingdom Viridiplantae; phylum Streptophyta; class Magnoliopsida; order Malvales; family Malvaceae; genus Hibiscus; species Hibiscus syriacus. The sequence continues at coordinate 94,970 of NW_024063406.1, read as the reverse complement.
TAAAGAACCTTAAACAAAATCAAAAGCATTAATCCCTCCATCATCCAGTGACGATTACCAAAGCAGCTAGACTTGTGGAAGCTTGGTCTTGTATTATTGGATAACAGTTGCTAATATTTTCTTTTGAATATTAATTAATATTATTATGATGACTCTTGTTTCCTAACTGTCATTCAATGTTTTTACAAACAATTTTTTTACCACTCTATCAATAATCATGATTGAATAAATTCTACAAAATGTTTTTACATAAACGTTTTCTTTCACTCATAAAACAGGTAAACGATAAAATTTAATTTATATAAAAATAATTTTAAATACTCGAACAAAAGACATGAAGAAAAACCAAGTCGAGATGCAAGCATGAACCGTTTTATAATCTACATATCATCGTCTTTTTGTCATTACTGAACATGGTGTTCACATGTAATAGATTAGGTTTTATCGAAAATATGCAAGAAGATCCCTAAGCCTAATACTAAAACTTACGCTGCTCAGCTTCTCTCTTAGTCTTCAAATGGTAATGATTATAACAACACTAACTAATACTAAAAATACCACCGACTATATGCAATTAACTCTAACATATGTATCACGTGTAATTACCTTAACAAACATCAGTAAATTTTTAATATTACTCTAAGCTTACGACATTCCGTTTTCAAAATTTGTTGACTGGTCTTTCCCGATTATGGTCAGCTTTGCAATTTTAAAGTCTAAATTACAACTTCCACCTTGGCCTTTGTCCTATTTGTTCTGGCAAAGTAAAGCGTGACAGACGTCACACTCTTTCTTTCTTTAGACATGAAACATGACGATCATCACCAGATTTTCCAGTTAGATTTTGTACAATATATATTTAGATTTAAATTAGGAGCACTATTTTTTATTATATTTCACTTATCACGATTACAAAGTATAATTAGTATTATTATCACTATATATATATATATATATCACCATGAACACCCCTGTATGATAATTGATGTCAGAGAAAGAGAGAGAGAGAAGAGTGGGTCTTTGGAATCAGTCGGTCTTTTGCCGATGCAGAGCAGCAGTATTCTTCTGGAACTCTTTTAGGACGATTAAGAAACTTGTCAATTGGAAGTCACGTCCCTGTTTCTTCAACATGCATGGCAGCAGCCAGAAGCCAGCAGGTGGATTTATTATTTTGTTATGGCATCATAGTTTTATAGCAGTTAATAAATTTTAGAAATATATTTGATAGTAGACTTCATATAATCTTAGTAAATGAATACATCTTAGAATGATCAAGGTTTTTGAACGATTGCTATTCTCCGAAGATGTTTCGGCATTGATACTTTTTATTTTAACAAATTATCGATTCGAATAGTGACGTTAGTATTGATGATGAAAAAGTATATATATTTTTCATTTTCTTGATATAAACTTTTTAGTGTTCAAATATAATCTTTTAAATTTATTTTTATTGAGTGATTGAACACCATGTCAATTTATCAAATAAAATAAGAATTCACTGGAGCTAAAATTAAGAAGGCTACTGGGATCTTAATCAATAATTGGGAACATTTTGAGTCCTCAACAATTAGAGCACTTAAAGACGACAACTACTTGGGGGAACTTGTTAGGGTTCCAGTTTTTCCTATCAATCCATTGGTCAAGCAAGATGGAAACCAAGTTTTAGATAAACAGGTAATTCAGTGGCTCCACAAGCAACCAACTTAATCAGTCATTTATGTCTCATTCGGCAATGAGGGGACTGGACCACACAAGTTCTTCATCTTCACATCTGGAACTCCTCAGTTTTGTAATTTGAACCTATGTTTTTACATAACATCACTATTTATATTTTTACAGTGACGGATCCAAACTTCGTATCAAGTGGATTCATATAGTAGTTTCAAGTACATATAATTTTTTTCTCTCCTAATATTTTTGCCTTTTTACAAGGATTTTTCTAAATCCAAGTGAGGTCAATTGACCCCACTAACTAAACATCAATCCACCGTAATGTTAAATATAGGTACAAGAATCATATGTTGAAGACAGTATAAGCTGAAAGAATCTCGTTATTCCTTTAGTCAATCTATATTGAATTTTAGTCATCTAAATATCAGTATTATCATCGTTTTATTCATAATGATTTAACCTGAAGCTGAATACATCTTCAATGGTGATATGGGATTAGTGCCAATTCAGACTTCAAATTTCAATGGGGTAAAAACAAAATAGAAAACTAAACTTCTAATCGTGTGGGCCAATATGAAAATGGAACTCTTTACTCAAGCATTGACCACTGAATTAATTAAAAATGTAACTTATCGACTCACAATGACAGTAAATAATTCAACAACCAATTTTAACAGCATTTAAATGTTAAAACTACCTACTTCGCCAACCAGAAGCAGATTTTGGAATGACTGCGATGGCATTTGAGGCACCTTCTAACCTACATGGTTACAGTTCATCTGTTAATAAGAATAAAATACTCTGCAAAAGTGGGAAAACTGGCATCATGTACATGCTTTTCACACTAGAAAAGGAGGCAAGGATAGAGAGAGAACTTAGAAATCTCTTCAACTGCCTTCATAATTTCTGATGAACTTGTTTCCACCACTTGACCTCCAAAAATCATCTCGTCCAGGATAGTGTGTACCTGCAAAGTGTTATCGAAGATTTGAATAAAATGAACCAGGCCGATGTTGGTGAGGAACAAGAATGACCAAGCAAAAGCAAAGAAAATCTAAATCAGAATCTTCTCGTAAGAAGAAGGCATTGTAGGGCATTTAAATCATTTTTGAGGGCACATATAGGAAATTAAAATGATGTCAATAAGAAGAGATTATTGACCTTACACAAAAGCCATTTTTTGGTTAGCAGCGCACAAAAGGCAATAATGCTCTTCTTAACTAGAAACTTTACATTGACTACAACAAGAATTATATGAGCTATCAAGTCAAAATGCCTAGGAACTTAGGCAAGGGTAACTTCAAAAGTTACTCTCAGCAAACTACATGGTGGTCGAGTCAAAATACTATGTAACTTGGGCACTTAGGCAAAGCTAACTTCCAAAGTTACTCTAGGCAAGCTCCATGGCAATTGACCCTTGGGTTTTCCCCATCATCAACTAAGTTTGGAACCCAAAGCATACCCCATAAATGTTTTGCAACAATATCATTACTGATAAAATTAGCAGTGCCATCCTCTTGCACTTAAAAGAACAAAACTATAAATAAAGATGAACTTTATGTTCAGAACTCAAAAGATGCAGATATCAGTGATGAGAGATACAACCTTGCTGTAATTGAACACAATGTCAAGCTCGCAAACATTCTGGAAGCATTTGTCCAACGTTTCCATAAAAACTGAAGACATCATATCTAAAGTAAGTAAAATGATCAAATAATTAAATTAAATATCAATAATTATTGTTTATAGCTTTCTAGTCTGTAAGGAAATGCATGACAAACCTGCTAAATTGTTCTGATCAGAAAAAAAGAGGCAGCAATTTTAGAGCCAAGAATTCATTGAATCTTGTAGTTTAAAAACAATAACATTGTTCATACAGAAAAGATGCCAAGATGGATGACAATCAAACCTTTCCACTTAAAAGACACCCGAGGTAGATACAACAAAGTCAGGTGACAAAACAACTGTTATAGCTGATTCCAGCACACAAAAATCAATGTTCATTTTTCACTAACTGCTCAAATAACAAAATCTATTCCATAAAAAGGTGCTAACAAAGACCAAATTCAAATTCAAATAATTACAAAGATCATTACAAAACTTTATATCTATAATGCAACATTAAGTATTGACTATTGAGACATCTCCAAATACTGAGTATATTCAAATCATGACCTGGAAAGGGCTATAACTAAGAAGAACTACATTTTATAGATTTATTAGTCCATTATAGGTAAATTCTAAAATAAAATTTCACAAGATACCTTGTATCAAGTCAAGGACGGCTAGCTCATTTTCAGAACTATCAAACACAAAGACAAAGTAAAGAGTAGCAAAATGCTTGTAGACAAGGCGACTATCCTGCAAGTGAGAATTATGAAACAATTAAACCAAATTCTCGTACTAAATCTATAGCAGTTATTGACAAGATTTAAAAAAAAAGTTATAATCAAGAGGAGAATATTAATGGAAATTGATCGACGTCAAGTCTTACAGGAACAAATTAAAATTTTGAAAATAAAACAAATTACCGGACCAAAAATTTATTCCGCATCTATGAAATTGCTTAGGTTCTACTGCACAAGACTGTTAAAAAGATAAAAATGAAAAACGAAAGGGAAAAAAGAAAAACATAAAAAGTACGAATTGAAGAATAATCGATTAGGCAGAATACCGAACGTGATAACAGAAAACGTGGTTCAAGCGATCCAGACAGAGAAATTCAAACTAATCACAAGCTAAGGCAAGAACAAGTTGAGAGATCGGAACCTGCAAAAACGCCGCGTATAAGCTTCTGCTGCTTCTCCACTGGCTGATTTGAACGAAATTCGGAGCCACAAGGAATTTGGATTAGTTAACAATATCGTGAACTTCAATTGTGAAACGAAAAAGTGAAAGAGAACTTCACCAGATATTCGTAAAATTTTGCTAGTCGAGTTTTGCCTTGAGTGTTCATCACCATCACAGCCTTTATCATCTTCGCACCCTTTTCTCACTGTAACTAAACGGAATTTAGGATCTGTTAAAAATGTTTATATATTGTAGGGTAAACTAACTATTTGGTACTAGACCTGTTTATAAATTTATATTTTGATCATCTAATTATTTTTTTTAAAATCATATCAAACATTAAGTTTTATTTTTATTTTATATCTTATCACTAAAAATTAAAAATGATATTAAAAGAAGAAAAAAGGACCAATGATCTTTGACATGTTATTTTTAAATAATTTATTTTGACTAAAAGACGATAACAAAGATAAAATTAAATATTAATTTTGAGAATTTTTTTATAAATTTTTAACTTAACTTGGTGGTTAAACACCGGACATGTTGAGTAGGGGTTTTGAGATTTTTTTTTCTTCTTCTAATTACAATTTTTTAATGTTTTTATGTGATAGGTTTAAATATTAGTTTTAATGAAATATTGATATATATATGACTTAGCGAGTAAAATATTTTTATAAGGATTTTTGGGGTTCAAGTCCCATAGTGTGCGATGTTATCAGTCAGGATGGTACTTGGAAATTGGAATCGACATCTGCTTCAAAATCTGCTCCAACCTTTGCGTCTCGTTTTGGAAACTAAACGTGCCACTGCGTATTTGTGGTTTTCTTTAGCTTGCAATTCAAGATAATTTGCTTACAAACGAAGTTCGTTGTGCTAGACATATCGGGTCAGATCCAAGATATCCTACATGTAATCACCGTCTAAAACTCTTCTCCGCATACATAGAGATTGCCCCACCACTTGACAAACATGGAGAGCTTTGGTTATCAGGTTTGACTTGTCTTCTTTCTTTCTTTTATCATCCGCTCAAGTCTTGGCTCCTTTAAAATTTGAACTCTCACGCTACTTTCTTTGAGGAAAATGTGTCGTGGCGTGTAACCTTTGCTTCTATCATTTTGAAATTATGGAAGGGCCACAATGATAAGATTTTCCAAGTTCTCTTTGTTGTTCCTAGTTGTTCGTTCCATGCTGGCCTTTACTGGAATTAAATTTTTCATAGTGCAGTTGCTCAATCAAATCCCAGCTCCCGCTCCTCTTCTCCAAGTTGAATGGTCACCACCGAATGAAGGGTGGGTATCTCTCAACACGGATGGCGCTCTCTCGCAATTGATTGCCATGGTTCAGCTGGAGGACTCTTGCGTGATTCTTCGAATGAATGCTTGGTAGCTTTTTGAAGATTCTTAGGCCAATCTTATGTGCTTGAAACTGAGCTCTGGGGTAGTTTGGAAGGCCTTAAAATTGCGTGGAATCTTGGGTTTGAACGTGTTATTATCCAGAATGATAGCAATGATGCTCTGCAATTGCTCTTCCCTCCATCTTTAGACAGTCCATTTGCTTTGGTTCGATACATTGCGGCTCTATTCAATAAAGTTCAGTTCATAGATTTTCAGAAGATCTATCGCGAAGCAAATGCAGCGGCCGACTTCATTGTGAAGACGAACTCCCCTCAGATGGTTCCTTTACTATTTTTGATGATTTTTCGTCTCATTTACTGAATATTATTTATAGAGATTTCCATGGCCTTCCTTTTCATAGGGTAAATATCCATATGTAATGGCTTTTGCCTCATTACCATTCAAAAAAATAATAATAATTGTTATTTGGTATCTTTGTCAGTGCAAACATAAGTTATTTGATTCTTTCTTTTACGTAAAAATTAATATATATATATATATATATATATAAACATAACAGTTAAAGCAAAGGGCATACAAATTATTTAAAAATTATTACTTTTTTTTTTATCAATTTGTTCAATTTGACAAAAATCAGAAGTTTAGGGGTTAAGAAAAGGAGGAAAATATAATAATTAAAATAAATTTTTAAAAAACTAAGATTAAAAATTGTCATTAAGCTTAAATGTAGTAGTCAATATATATATTTTTAGATAAAAATATTTATACATTTTATTAATTTAATTATAAATTTTAAGTTAAATAAACCGTTAATTTTTTTAGTTTAATTGTTTTGATTTTAGTAGACCTGTCATCTAATGAGATTCATTCTTTTCTGTCTTCTTTATTATATTAAAGGCTCATTCTTCTTTTATAGTGATAAATCTTCATTAATTTGAATATTAAAAAATCTATCGAAACATAACTGAAATACCTAAAATTTACATTCACCTATCAACAATATCTGAAACATGTGAATAAAAACTCAATTGACATCTCTTTAAATTGTAAATTCAATAACTATTAGGAGTAAAATTCTCCTCTCGTACCCCTAACTATGAGTTGTTATATATATATATAAAACCCTTTCACATTTCAAGAACTCAAAGCACACAAATCATTTTTTAGACCTAATTCGCACTAAAACAATGTTCTAAAAACATCTCTTCAGGGAAATCCAATAAAATATTGAGAAAATCGCCTCAGTGACCAAAAAAAAGTTATAATATACGATTTTAACCAACTTTTTTTGGATTTGCCAAAATGACCAACAAAATCGCAACGCGAAATAAAAATCGCAACGCGATCCCCAGAATCGCAAATCAGTTTCCAAAATCGCAACGCGATTCTTGAAAATCGCAATGCGATAGTACAAAATCGCAACGCGAATATGAAAATCGCAACGCGAACACATAAATCGCAACGCGTATCCGTAAATCGCAACGTGTATCCGTATATCGCAACGCGTATCCGTAAATCGCAATGCGTATCCGTATATCGCAACGCGTATCCGTAAATCGCAACGATAATCCGTAAATCGCAACGAGAATCTGTAAATCGCAACGATAATCCGTAAATCGCAACGATAATCCGTAAATCGCAACGAGAATCTGTAAATCGCAACGATAATCCGTAAATCGCAACGAGAATCTGTAAATCACAACACTGAAATTTTGGGTATATAACACTGAAATCATAAACTAAATCCCTAAATCGCAACTCATTCCATCTCCATCTATCACTCTCTCCGGCGACATCCGTTCCTATATCCAACGACATCCTTCCCAATCCGGCAACAGGTTTTAGTTTCGCAGCTCGTCTGTTTAGTAAATTAATTTACAACCATGAAATCATCTAATGTTGATCATGTTTGGATAGATTTGTGTTTTGGAGGGTCATGGGATAATGTTCATGGTGTTTTACAATATATGCCTTTACCCATGAATCTTCAACTAAAATTGTCTTTACAAAAGTTAACTTATGAAACTCTAATGCTACGTGTTTCAAATAAATTGAATTTAGAGCCCCTAAGTGGATTTAGGCTATCTTATCAGAGAAATGGTAAAGTTTATTTGTTAACCGACAATGAAGATGTTGAACGATTCATTGCTTACATTAGTGTTTCACAAGATGATGTTACATTGTATGTTGTTGAACCTAGAAGTAGTATTGTTGGGTCAGTAGCGGGTAGTAATCAACTAAGTTTTTCTCAAAACCCACAACCTTTCTCTAATCCAAATCCCAATCAACTTTCAGCACCAAATTCCGGTTTTCGTATTGACCAGTTAGACGATGATGAGCCAACAGAAAAAATTGTGAGTACTAGTCAGTATTCGAAATTTGGTCTTGGTCAATATCCGGACTTTGATATTGGTCAATACACGGATTTTGATGATGTTTCAGAAGAAGAAACAGACCCTGCGTGTAATGATTTTGATATTGGTCAATACCCGAATTTTGATGATGAAACAGCCGTTGCCGAAGAATGTATTGTTGATGATAATGAGGAGGAAGTTACGACTGTGAATGAACATGTTGAACATCCATTCTGTAATTCATATAATCCTGAAGAAGAAAAAGAAGAAGAAAAAATCCCCGAAGAAAAGAAAATGCCACGGGCGTATAACTGGAATATGCCAGAATTACTTCAGATACCGGAAGAAGAGTTGGTAAAGAAAGCAGTTGATTGTTACACAAAAGTTATTCGTATCAAGAAAGATGATTGTTTTGATACAAAGGAAGACTTGAAGATAGCTTTGTATACGAAATGTGTGGAAGATGGCTATCAACTAAAAGTTAACAAATCAAGCAAAGATCGTTTCGAAACAAGGTGTATGATTGACAAAAACTGTATGTGGCGAATGATTGCAAAGAGAATAAAAGATTGCGAAATGTTTCAAGTTAGGACTTTTATTGATAAACATACATGTTCAAGAACCCAAGTTTTTCCTCACCATAGACAGGCAAACAAAAAGGTGTTGGGTGGTTTTCTGGCTGAGTTAATGTTTTTGAATGGCAGGGTATATCGGGGACATGAAATTATGACTGACATGAATGCTCGGTTCAAGATTAGTATATCATATTCTCAAGCTTGGAGAGCCAAATGTTATGCCTTGGAATTGTTGAGGGGGTCGCCAGAAGCATCGTTTGCCCAACTGCCGGCTTATTGTCACAATTTAAAGCTAAAAAATCCTGGGTCGGTAACTCATATCAAAACAGATAGAGATGGACGCTTTGAGTTGCTGTTTATCGCCATTGGTGCTACGGTTAGTAAATCAATATAATTTTGTTGACTCATTTTTGTTAGTTACATGCATTTCACATTTAAATGATTATATTTCTTGTGTATATTATTTTGTAGATTCGTTCGTTTATTACTTGCATGCGCCCAGTTATTATAGTTGACGGAGCACATTTGAAAGGTCGATACCTTGGAGTAAACTTATTAGCAGTAGCCATGGATGCTAACAATGGGATATTGCCAATAGCTTACGGGGTTGGCAAATCTGAAACCTCTGATTCATGGACATGGTTTATGGGGCATCTTAGGGATTGCATAGGTCCTATTAGCAATCTGACAATCATATCCGATAGGGCAAACTCAATTGACAACGCTGTTAGAAGGTGTTTCCCAGATGCTTTTCATGGACTTTGTGGTGTTCATTTGTATAGAAATCTAAAATCAAGGTCTGCTGGTATAAAAAAGCACAAATGGACATACTGGAAGGCTGTAAAAGCTTATCGGGAAGTGGATTTCAATAAGTATATAAATTGTTTAAGACGTGTTTTGCCTCAGTGTGCTCAAACACTAGAAGATGTCGGGTTTGAAAGATGGTCAAGAGTACATCAACTTGGAGCAAGATATGGTTTCATGACGTCTAATAGTGCATAATCAATCACGCTCTAAGTCGTCATTCCCGGAAATTACCCATTACTATGTTAATGGAGTTTTTTCGAGCCTCTATTCAACAGTGGTACTACAAGAAAAGAAACCATGCAGGTATTATTTCTTTGAATTCGTAACTTATCATATTTATATATTTTACTAAGTATTGTTTATTTAAATTTACAGGAACATTGGAACATCGTGTTACACCATGGACTGAAAAAAAGATAACGAAACGTGTTGTGAAGTCAACGTCATGGAGAGTTGAACCATGTTCAAACACTTTATTTCAAGTACTGGATAATAACTTAAATGGGCTAGTCGATCTAAATGCAAAGACGTGTAGTTGTATGAAATGGCAAACATCTGGTTATCCGTGTGGCCATGTTATAAAAGTTGCTCTTCATTTAAACCAAGATGATTCAAGCGCATACGCTATGGATTGCTACACTACAGAAGTTTATCGACAGACTTATGCCGAGATTGTCTACCCTATTCCACATCCTTCTGAGTGGGACATACCAGATGACTTACAAACAGTTTTGCCACCAGCCATGGACAGAAGGCTACCTGGCCGACCAAAAAGTCACGATCGTATACCGTCTAAGGGTGAAGAGAAGAAGAGATCGACATGTAGTCGGTGCAAGGAAAGTGGTCATACAAGGTTGACATGTGGATCACCAGTGCCATCAAAATCATCTTTTCCTCTACCAAAATATGGATCCTCATCAAAATCACAATTGGCTTCACCTTTTGGGACTGTTAACTTAGGTGATTTTTAAATGCAAACGTTGTATTATGTGGATTTTATGTGTGAACTTTTAACATTTTCAGTTGAATTAATGACTCAGGCCAACCATTTTGACTTAACCAACTCTTGTTATTCAGTTGTTATCACTATTAGGCATGCATTTGACTATCGCAACACGGAAATTACAATCGCAACGAGAGAATCGCAATGCGAAATGAAAATCCCAACATGAAAATCGCAATGCGGAAATGAAAATCGCAATGCGAAATGAAAATCGCAATGCGAAATGAAAATCGCAACGAGAGAATCGCAATGCGAAATGAAAATCGCAACACAGAAATTACAATCGCAACGAGAGAATCGCAATACGAAATGAAAATCCCAACATGAAAATCGCAATGCGGAAATGAAAATCGCAATGCGAAATGAAAATCGCAATGCGAAATGAAATCGCAACGAGAGAATCGCAATGCGAAATGAAAATCGCAATGCGAAATGAAAATCGCAACGAGAGAATCGCAATGCGAAATTAAAATCGCATTGCGATTCTCCCGTTGCGATTTTCATTTCCGCATTGCGATTTTCATTTCGCATTGCGATTCTCTCGTTGCGATTTTCATTTCGCATTGCGATTCTCTCGTTGCGATTTTCATTTCGCATTGCGATTTTCATTTCGCATTGCGATAGTCAATTTTGCCTTCAACATAATGCAGATTGAAATCAACAAAATCAACCATTACATTTCAATCAATTAAACAAGCACAAATAAGAATTATATTCGCATCAATTACACAAATCAACTTTTACAAATCATCTTTTACAAATCAATTAAACAATAAAAAAATAAGCAATAATTCTTATTTCCGATCATCTACTATTGAATCAACTTTTACAAATCAATTAAACAATCAAAAAACAATCAATTAAACTATTGAATCAACTTTTGCAGCCATACATCATTTTCACGCAGTTCACTTCTGAGATTAACCTGCAGAAACCAAACATTTGCTCAAACAACACTTTCTACACATCTAAAACCTACAAACAGCAAATTATTGAATTCTAGGTACTTAACCAAACATTTTCAAACCAAAAGTATATAAACTTACCAATTGTTTATGGACATTTTTATAACGCGGATGCAGGTAGGCAGCGTCTCGTATATATCGATTTAGCCATATAATGCCGAAACCACAAGCCTACTGCAGCTCTATCTCTATCGGTGGGAGGTAGATACTTGATGCTTCCCGTCGTCAAACGCTCCAACGCCAAGCATACGAGAGGACCACAATCTCCTCTGGCTCCGCTCGTTTGTTGTGGCGCGGTCTCGTCTCTAAGAACTGTAATATTGAGCTTCTTTGGCTTCTTGTTTCCAGAACGAGTCCAATAATTGATCGCATCCAAGAATTTAGCCAAATGAGAGCTCCATCCCTTAATAACATCTCTTAAATCAGCCAATGATATGTAATTTATCATGCTGTCATACACTATTGTCTTAAGGGATGGGAGCTGAAGCTCGACGAGAATCCAATGTTTACGTTCCAAAACAGGGATAAACACCTGCAATCATAAGTAATAATTCATTCATTTGCGCACTTATTTCATAAAACCTTTAAACTCAATCTAAAATAAATACTAACCTTATCGACCTCCCACCATGCAGGATAAAGTTTAGCTTGTCCATTGCCCAAATCAAATGATTCATCTCGTGCATTCTTCAGTGAACGGCGTGAAAAGACGTCGGCATAATTGTATATCGTATATTTTTATTTTTCTTAAGTTTTCTTATTATTAGAAGACGTGTCACCCACGCATCGATATGCTGTTTTACAAAAAAAGACATATATTAGTGACTTACATAAATTTAAAAAAAAATTAATCAAATTGAAATATAAGAAAAATATAAGACTTACCCCCCATCGAAATAGCCATTGTCTTCGACCCCTAATAATACGCCCCACCAAGACCGATCAAGCAACAAATAGATATCATCGGTGAGCTTGCATATGTCAGTGAAACACCCCTGGCTCTGCTCATGTAGATAAAAATCAACAGCGGTCTTAGCCCAAAGGGTGTTATCCAAAATTGTGTCCGGTAGTTGATCCCTCTCCTCTTCAGATACCGGTATGGTACTGGCCGGTAACTCATACGAGAGCCAACTTGAATCCATCATGTCCGGCACGTCAGAGGGTTTCTCAAGAAGCCTACATATGACGCCATGTGAATCGGGCTCTTGAATGGTGGGAGGGACCTCTTCAATGATGACAGTGGCCTCTTGAACGGTGGGAGGGGACTCTCGAGGAATGATAGGGGGGGCCTCTTCAACGATAGGAGTGGACTCTTGAGGGATGACAGGCGAGTCGGGCTTCTTCTTGCGGTGTCTTCGCACTATTGGGGTGTACGGAGACTTAATAGCACGTGCACGCTGTCTGATGCGTGAACTCCGTCGTGCAAGCATAACCCGACGTAAACCATCCACTCTATCGGGCCGCTAAATAATTAAATACAAAAATCAGTAAATAAACAGACATGTTATTTAAACAGTGAAAACAAAGACAAATATGTTTCAAACTTGCATTGTATTCACCCAAGTCATTATTCTATCATAGTTCACAAAATGCATCAGATAACAAAGAAAAATATGTTTCAAACTAATACCCTGAGTTAGTATTTGTCTTTGTTTTGTCTATTGGTTGAAGTAATGCAATCCATTCAAGTTTCAATTTGCAGAAGAAGAAATAGTTACTTTCGCAACACGAAACTTAAAATCGCAACGCGAAACCAAAATCGCAACGCGAAATGAAAATCGCAATGCGATTTTGGTTTCGCGTTGCGATCTTGTCGTTGCGATTTTGGTTTCGCGTTGCGATTCTGTCGTTGCGATTTCATTTCGCGTTGCGATTTTGGTTTCGCGTTGCGATTTTATGTTTCGTGTTGCGAAAGTAAACTATTTCTTCTTCTGCAAATTGAAACTTGAATGGATTGCATTACTTCAACCAAAAGACAAAACAAAGACAAATACTATTTCACAGTGTTAAAGAATACACAGTTTAGCAGAATTGGCAGCAACCGAACAAATTTACTTTCAACCAAAAGACAAAACAAAGACAAATACTATTTCACAGTGTTAAGAATACACAGTTTAGCAGAATTGGCAGCAACCGAACAAATTTACTTTCAACCAAAAGACAAAACAAAGACAAATACTATTTCACAGTGTTAAAGAATACACAGTTTAGCAGAATTGGCAACAACCGAACAAATTTACTTTCAACCAAAGACAAAACAAAGACAAATACTATTTCACAGTGTTAAAGAATACACAGTTTAGCAGAATTGGCAGCAACCGAACAAATTTACTTTCAACCAAAAGACAAAACAAAGACAAATACTATTTCACAGTGTTAAAGAATACACAGTTTAGCAGAATTGGCAGCAACCGAACAAATTTACTTTCAACCAAAAGACAAAACAAAGACAAATACTATTTCACAGTGTTAAAGAATACACAGTTTAGCAGAATTGGCAGCAACCGAATAAATTTACTAAGCAATCTAAGTGAAATGGCTAATCTAAGTGAAATTACGAGTAAATTTATCATTAAGTTAAATATGGAAAATCTTAAACTTACCTCATTGCGTAGAGTATGAACCTCATTCTGCAACGATACTATCATCTCACGTAGAGCGGCAACCTCACCACGTAAAGTTGACACCTCCACACGCCATGCACCATCGTTATCGCGTAGAGTACCGATCTCCTCACGCAAGGCATTGACCTCATCACGTAACTCCCTTGACTCATCCCGTTGAGGTGGAGGTGGAGAACAGGGAGATAGGAGTCGTGGCATCTTTGCCGGTCACCTATCATGAGGTGATGGTGGAGAAGAGGCTCGATGATGTGACGGGATAGGTGATGGCTCTCGTTCTAGAAGTGTATAGTCGGGTCGATCGGTGATGGCTCTAGGTGAGGTGATGGCTCTCGAATTGGAGGAAGTGGATGCTGCTCATCATCCGTGCCATCAAAAAACTCTGACTAGCTTGCCACCAATCAGTGGCAAGCTCTTCCTCCGTGGGTGTCAGTCTTTGTAATGGAATGTTGGCCTCCTAAAATATAAAAACTCAAACAAAGTTAAACGTCTACTATTAATAACTTGTTTATATTATATGAAAGTATTTGTGTTAACTTACATTATTTATTGTCGCATATGGTATTAAGTCTTCCCAATCCAACAGAGTTTTCCTCTTCCAGGAAATAGCCCTGGGAATATCATTTGACGTTTTTATTGCATATGTACGCATGCTGGGGAAAGCCTCGAATATCCAAATCTATAAACAATATAATAACAAAATTAGTAATTGTTAAATAATTAATTATAATTTTAGAAACATTATATAGAAATTCTTACCTTAAAGGCCCAAACAAAGCCTGACAAAGTGTATTTGGACCCATCGCCCCGCAAACTTTTGCGGTCATCAAAGGCAGACGACAACTTAGTCCAGGTAGCTTTCCATATATATGAACCCCACGGAAACAGATTCCATGCATTCAGGTCCTCTACCAATATTATTAGCTCCCGATGAATAGGTTGTCTGGCCTCTCTGCCTAAAAAGCCGGCATACACAAGTAGTAGAAGGCATACTCGGACAACATCGACGTCATCCATCCGAGTGAAACCAGCTTTCTTATTAAACAATTTCTTCAGGTCGTCGACATGTAGGTTCGGCTTCTCCATTGACTCATCCGGAAAAACCCGGGATAACCATGATGGGCGGGCGATATGACGAGTGTACCGGCCTACATCATCGTGTCCGAATCGTAGACCAGTGATTAAGCAGAACTCCTTCCGCCCAAAACAAGTATACGCTGGTGGAAAATGAAACCATATCTCTTCCTCACCACGTTGTATACTGTCGGGTAGATTTGATGTCATGGTCTGAAGCCACAAATGGGTCAAATTAGCATCTCCACCCGGATGCTGTACTCTCAGCCATGGCCCGAAGCAGGTTTCCTCAAACAATTCTCTTTGAGCAGGTGAAAGCTTCGAAGCAATTGTAGTGGCCAGGCTGACTTTATTTCTCAAGGTCAATTGAGCCGAAAAAAATTTCTACAAAAACAATAAACATACCAAGTTAGATATACCAAAAACTACACTGTGAAGATATACCAAAACAATAAACATAAAAAGTAGTAGTTTATTCTTGAAACTAAAATTTGCAACACTGTTTTGTCTTTTGGTTGAAATGAAAATCGCAACGAGAGAATGACTGTCGCAACGCGAAATGACAATCGCAACGAGAGAATCGCAACGCGAAATGAAAATCGCAATGCGATTTTGGTTTCGCGTTGCGATTCTCTCGTTGCGATTTTCATTTCGCGTTGCGATTCTCTCGTTGCGATTGTCATTTCGCGTTGCGACAGTCATTCTCTCGTTGCGATTTTCATTTATCTCGTTGCGACTCTTCTGCAAATTGAAACTTGAATGGATTGCATTACTTCAACCAAAAGACAGAACAAAGACAAAGACAAATACTAACTTGAAAATCGCAACGAGAGAATAGCAACGCGAAATGAAAATCGCAACGACAGAATCGTAACGCGAAATGAAATCTAAGTGAAATGGTTAATCTATTATTGAAATGACCAGTAAACTTATCATCAGTTTCAATATGAAAAACCTACAATATGCAAACATTTCAAAATAAAATAATTAAAAAAACTAACCCTCGGAGGTTGATTTTCCATTTCTGAATATTGTGAGGGATTTCTGACCGTGAATGGTTGTGAGGGATTTCGCCGGAGATGGGGCCGAAAATCTTCGGAGATGGGGACGGATTTCTTCGCCGTAGAGAGTGAGAGATAGAGATGGGACTGAGTTGTGATTTTAGGTTTTAGGTTATGAGTTGCGATTACGGGATTTTGTCTTAATATTGGTTTTTGTAATTTGAAAATAAAATACGCGTAGCGATTATAATGGCGCTTTAAATATCGCGTTGCGATTTACGGATACGCGTTGCGATTTTATGTATTATCGTTGCGATTTACGGATACGCGTTGCGATATACGGATACACGTTGTGATTTACGGATACGCGTTGCGATTTATGTGTTCGCGTTGCGATTTTCATATTCGCGTTGCGATTTTGGAAAATCGCAATGCGAATTTGTACTATCGCATTGCGATTTTCAAGAATCGCGTTGCGATTTTGGAAACTGATTTGCGATTCTGGGGATCGCGTTGCGATTTTATTTCGCGTTGCGATTTTTATTTCGCGTTGCGATTTTGTTGGTCATTTTGGCAAATCCAAAAAAAGTTGGTTAAAATCGTATATTATAACTTTTTTTTGGTCACTGAGGCGATTTTCTCTAAAATATTATGGTATAAATCTCTCTATTATTACTGTTAAAATTCCATCCCTTTCCTTGGGACTACTTTCCCTTTTTTTATAATATTCAATGTATATACATGACATTACATTTTTTAGATTAAAATTGAATTAGATTACATCATACAAGTAAAAATCCCATTTTATGTCTGAAAATATATTTATACCATTAGAGGATCTAAGCTTCTTCTTTTTTTTTCAAGCTATATCGAGTAATACGTGATGTCTAAGACTTGAACAGAGTTTTACAAGACCCCCAATTTTCTCAGCAATAAGAATTAATACTTAACAAAATACCCCGAAAACATGCTAGGGAGAGAAAGAGCAGATCTGGTTGGATTCGAACCAACAACCTCTCAAACCTAAGTTGGGATTGAGCGCTCTGCCATTTTGAGCTTACAGATCTTCCTGGACACAAACAAGCAATAAACGCACATGACTTTAGGACAATGTTATATTTTAGTTCTTTTACCTTTACCACAAAGTATAAGAGCATTAGACCACACTTGAATTCAATTTGATAATATCCCACGAGAAATTTTTTACCTTGGTCCAAATATTTTGTTATACTCATCATTTACTCCCTTAATTCCACCAACCTTACTTTCTGTCTTTAAAGAAACGTGTGAACACATTCTACTTTTGTTACTTGTTTAGGTTTTTCAATTTATAAAATTCAGTTTCGATTAAAAGTTAGTCGGCTAATTTAATGAGTACAAATCAACGCTGCAAATGAAAATTCAAACTATATATTAAAAACTTCATTATAAAAAATCTTCAATAAGATAAGCTCTCATTAGAAAATTTTGAAATTTGAAGTATAAAATCTTCCAACCGTTAAGAGATTCAATTCCTGCACCAAATTTTATCTAAAACAGATAAGAGGGTAACTAACTGAGAATTTAAAGTGGCACAAAATTATACCTTCTATTTTCATGTATCTTAACAACAAACAACGAATTTCGGCAGCTTTGAAATGCTTTAATCACCAACATAATCGAGCAACATTATAAAAAAAAGGAACACCATAATTAACGTGGAAAACCCCTTAATAAGGGGAAAAACCACGGGACCGAAGTCCACTGAAACAATCTTCACTATGTAAAGAACTGGATTACACGGTCTACATGTACCTCTTTGAGTATTTGATCAATCTTCCACAACAAAAGCTCCTCAAAAACTATTCACTACATCACTGCATAATGACTTCAAAGCTTCAACAATTGCATCTGTTTGAAAAAGCCTCGGTAGAATTTACCTGCGACTAGGCATTGAAAGCCTACACAGATCGATATCCAAGTCTCCATAGTGCTTCAAATGACTTCCAACACAAACCCTGAATGTCGACCAAGATATACACACACACACTTCACCGCAATTAATGGAAGGACACTTTATCCCACATACCTTGATTATCATATAGACGCGGTGTAACTGAATATTGTAAAGCCAAAAATACCTCCCAGCATTATTACACTCACTGCCACGACCAAGTTTTGCAGAGGTACCCTTCATCCAACATCGGCTTGATTTCCAGTTTCTATCAAAAATTAAACGATATGGAACATGATGGAAAAGTACAAATCCAGAAATACCTCCAACATCCTTAAGTTCACTGCCGTTACCAAGTTTATACAGACAAACACTTCATCCCACATGCCTCGATTTCCGGTTTCTATAAAAAAATTAAACGATATGTAACATGATATACAGAAATATCTACCAACCTCCTTACAGCCGTGACAAAGCTTATACCGACAAACACTTCATCCCACGTGCCTCGATTTCCAGTTTCTACATAGAAGATTAGACATGTAACATGATGGAATTGTGAATATACAGAAATACCTCCCCAACTTCCTTATGCTCACTGCAGTGACCAAGTTCATACCGACAAACACTTCATGATCCCACATGTCTAGATTTCCAATTTCTATATAAAAGATTATCAAGTAACATGATGGAATAGTGTAAATACAGATACCTCCCAACATCATTACACCTGCTGCTGTGACATCTTTCCATCGGTATCTTGTATAGGCAGTGAAGACACATGCAACTTTCAATCCGAAGCAAACAGAAATCCGTACAAGGGCCTAAACAAGTACAAAGAGCTATATACAAGCAAAATACATATGCTGCATCCAACATTCCAAACTACTAAGGTAGTATACAGTGCCATTATGCACTAGCAAAACATTTCTGATATACTCGGCAATGGACTTTGATAATAAAAGTGGAGGTAAATAACAAATGAAAAGAAAGAGAATGGAATTCAAGAGAATTCAGACAAAAAAATGAAAATCAAATAAACTGCGAAATTGGTAGCTCGAACCTTAAATGCTTCAATAAGTTGAGAGTAACTTCTCATAGATGAAAACGGAGAGCATAACCAATGTATCCTCCTTGAACTTATGCAACGATTTTGAACTTTATAAAATAGAATAATTGATTTTAGAGTTAAAGATCAATATATACACTTACCTTCCACGGGTTTAACAGTCTTTCATACAATTATTTCAATAAATACTGTACCACTGCTTTAAATTGGATTTTCATGTTAAGAAGGTTTAATAACAGAAAATATATTAAAATAAAAAATATTTCAATTTAGTTTACTACTGAATTATACATGCTAGGATTGGGAAAATCATTACCAAAATCAAATAATCTAAAAGTAGAGCTGATATAAAATTAAAATTCTCTACGAATAAAAATTATTAAAAAAACAATAATTTAGTGCCGCGTAACTCTAAAAACAAAGATTGAAGTTAAAAATTTAACTACTTCTTTTCCCCCAGGAAGGGTGATGAATATTTAAAAACCATGTTCTTGAATATTAATTACCATGTACCCTTTTACCATTCTAAATGTGCTAAAAACTATTTGTTCCGTTTCATGTCAAAGTTGATGTAATCTAATAGGAGAATAAAATTAAATTTTGAAGTATTATTTGATAAGGCGGAGTGGGGTTAAAA
Organism: Hibiscus syriacus; assembly: GCF_006381635.1. Classification (NCBI taxonomy): domain Eukaryota; kingdom Viridiplantae; phylum Streptophyta; class Magnoliopsida; order Malvales; family Malvaceae; genus Hibiscus; species Hibiscus syriacus. The sequence goes on along the minus strand of NW_024063406.1, from coordinate 75,115 downwards.
TATGTAAAATAATACCTTGTCCGTGAGATGAGATAATGGTGTGAATTGGGAGTTCATGAGCTTATTCCGACGTTGATAATGGTATTGGATCAAGCGTCCATCCCGTATGATGCAAAAAAATGGATGGCGAGCAAGAGATAGAGAAAAAGAATAAAGAGCAGGAGACGCGAGACGACACCGCAGCAGAGGGGAGAACCCGGGCAACTCCCGTGCGATCTCCCCTTAAAAACACCCAAACAGATAAATTTTATTAAGGTCAGGTGACCTGCCATGCAAGCGCACCTGCCATGGCAAAGGTCTTGGACGACAAAGATAGATCATGACTCAGTCCCCTAACAAAGAAATATCATCAGTAGGACCTTTTTCCCCGACATCTTACACATCCTTTCAAAAGCAAACCAGTCAATCCCACAACGCCGTCGCAAAACATCGGATGCCTTGTTAATCACCGCCGTACATCTGAAAACAGTATGCAACACCAAAACTCAGACGCTGATGAGACCATCCCTACAAATTACAAGAATAAAACATAAAGACCGTGCAAAGGCCGCCAGAAGCGCTGGAGCCCTTCAATTTAATCTTCGCTTCCCTGCCGGCAAAGGCTTTTAAAGGCATAGATCCAACAAGTCACTCCTTTCATAGTAAAAGAGCAGATACAAAGAGCCGTTGGGCCGATGCGAGCGGATCTGAAGACAGAACCCCAGGAAGTAAAGACATCGATGTGAAAATCGAATCTGCAAAAACCATACGGCAAGGAGGAAAAAGATGAGATAAATTAGTTGGAATGAGCGGCTCACTCTTGACAAAGCCTTAATTATATAGGGTATTTCGGACGGATGGACGGGCGAGATATAAGGAAGTCTGGGACGCTGAATGGTTTAGATGCGTCCACGTGTAAATAAGGCGGCATCTTTTTTAATATATTTAGAAATGTATGTTGCGGATTGGAAGGGGCAGAGGAAATAGGTAAAAACGGCGAATAATTGGGCACCACGGCCGTGTGAAACATGAGTTGGATACAGATCATTTTACGAAACAGCGTTGTTAGCACGCAAGTTGGGTTGGATCTGGATTGTTTTTTTCTTAATCTTATCACAAGCAACTTGACCGTATCTATTAATTTCAATATATAAGTACAATTTCACTTTTTAATTGATTAAAATATTATTTACAGTTAATATATTATTAATTAACATTTTAAAATATTTTTAAACTCATTTAAATATATAATGTAATATTTCTTTTGGAATATGCATTTAATAAGATGTATTTTTATTCTTAACGTCTCAATCAATAAATATTAAAAAGTTAATTGATTTTGTAACTAAAAAAGTTAATTGATTTATATAAAATATATATTTGACTAGTTATCTCATTTAAAAAATTTAATTTTGAAAATTTAGTTTTATGAAGGTTGAGATATTAAATCTGATCAGTGTGTTGATAATTTTGAATTTGAACGTGTATGAAACGTGGTTGTGCTTCTTATTTATTATGTAATTATACGAGTGATCGTATGTTGCGACAGTTTGAATTCATGTAATATATTTTTTAGATGAATGATTAATCTGGACAGGATGCATATAATTAACAGAAAAAAAACGGATGTGCATTGGATGAAAAATCACATCAAATGACTGGCAATGTGAGACCAACTATGTAATTTCATATATGGTCGTTAATTTTTCTTAGTCATGGTATGATATTACTGATGGATTATATAACATGGTTAATGCATTACGCTATATTTATTATTCGATAAGCAACGAGTTAGTTTTAATCACCAACCAACGAGAAATGTCCAACGACGTAATATCATCATTCTTCTACTAATTGAAAAAAATCAACTCTTTTAACTCATTTCATCAAATTATAATGCATAAGATATAAAAAAAAAATTGTTGTCCTCTCGATTCTCAAGGCTTCGTCTTGACTAATTCGGACCGACTCGGGTCGCACACGTAGTTGTGGTGGGTGAGTCTCTCAGCGAGAATTTTTTGCATACACAATGACTCGAACTTAAAACATGCTTAAACAATATCAATTTGATTATCACTTGAACCAGTCTCGTTTATCATAAGATATAAATTGATACTACTGAAAATTTTTCTCAAATATATCAGAGATTATAATATAGTGGATTGTAAAAAAAAATTCGTTCAATTTAAATCTAACCTATAATAATTATTTTGATCTGAATCTGATATAATTCAAAGTTTTATATTAATTTACATCAAATATAAATCCAAAAATTAAAGATATAGTTGACCATGAAAGTTGATAAAATGTTATTTTAAACGTGATCAATGGATTGATTCAAATGGTAAGTTGTTTGATATCGCTTAAACATGTCTTTAGTTCGAGTCTTTGTATGTAAAAAATCTCCGCTGAAAGACTCACCCATCATAATATGGTGTGCGACCTGAGTCGGTCCGCATTAATCAAGGCGATACCTTAAGAACCCGAAGGACAAAAAATAAAAATTATTTAAACGTGTATATTAGTTTAAGAATATTTCCAAGTTCAAATACGAATTTGATAAAGAAAATGATACATAGTAAAAATAAAATGTAAATTTTATGTACTAATTTATTTATTATGCCATATTATATCTACGAAAAACAAATATTCGATCAAGAGGGGAAAATATTGTCATGATATAATAATTATTTATACAAATGTATAATTCGAAAATACGTAAATATCGTATGTAGATTTTCTTACTAAATTTATTATGGCTTAAGTCACATTATACTTTATCCAGAATTATTTTGATATATATGATATGTTCTGATTATTAATGAATTCATTTATATATTACAATATTGATTTCGATTGCAACTTTAAAAATATATTAATTATTTAGTAGTAGTTATAACCTTGAGGTCGTGGGATCGAGTCTCACGGAGGGTATTTTATAATTCGGAGGTCTTCTATGGAAGCTGGTCTTAACCTGGTGTTGGGGGCAGCCTACTATCTTACCTCCTCCTTATCTCATTACATATGGGAACAAGGAACAACCATTTTTATAACTAAACACCACAACCCAATGGATCTTACATTGAACAAAATCGAACCCATGTGATGGACATTCTGAAAAGCCCAATTCTTGTTACTAAATAGTATCTAATAAGCAAACCCAATCCATTAGTGATATTCTGATTTGTTCCATTTCTTTTCTTCACCTCATTTATAATTTCTCCATATAGAAATTCAGAATTTGGTCATCAGCTTCATAATCCATATCATTTTCCAGAAGGGCAATGATATTTCTTCCTACGACTATTTTCTGGTCCACGCTCTTTGGGTTTTACGTGGAACAACTTGTGAGAGTCCTGAAGCTGATCGGTGAGCATTTGTGGCACAACGCTGCATAGAGGATGCTGAAATTGCTGGTGACTGTCACAAGTTCTTCCTATACATATTATTTGTACATATGTCCATAGGGATGGCAACTCAACCCGAATCCGACGGGTTCCGACCCGACCCGACCCGATCGGGTCGGATTTTTTTAAAAAAAATTCGGGTTCGGGTTCGGGTCGGGTTTTTTTAAATGTATTGTTCGGGTTGGGTCGGGTTTAGGGTGAAAAAAATCCGACCCGACTCGACCCGAAAAATATATATAATTTTATCCTATATATTTAGGGATAATTACAATAATGTCCCTCCATATAAAATTTTTTTCAATTAAGTCACTGTTTTCATTGAATAAAATTTTTATTATTATTATTTCGGGTCGGGTCGGGTCGGGTCGGGTTTCTAAGTCATATATTCGGGTCGGGTCGGGTCGGGTGAAACCTTAATTTCGTCGGGTCGGGTCGGGTCACGGGTGAAAAACCCTTTCTTCTCGGGTCGGATCGGGTGGCCCAAAAACCCGACCCGACCCGACCCATTGCCATCCCTAATGTCCACCGTATTTTGCACCTTTACAGCTGTGATGGGATAATAGGCATTTGGTAAATATAGTTGAAGAGGACCTAATAGGGTAATGGGGGGTTCATTTTTCAACTATCTTACGGCTAAAAGTGACCCCCAACTTTGGCCCCTATCATTGGATGAGAAACAGACTGTTTTCATTGCCATTTGTTGATCTCAATTATGTCAATGGATAAAATATCATGTTTAAGCTACTCTCCTCTGGATTTTCCAGTGTTGGGTAGGAAATTAGACCTATAACCTTTAGGCAAACCCCGCAATCACAGGATAAGATCTCATGTTTAACTCAATTCAGCATGATATGTAACAAGTGATTTAAGGGTTTTGTTTTCATCAGGATGAAAATGACAGCCATTAAATCTGTAACCAACTGGTGTAATAGACTGAAACAAAAGTAAGATTAGGCAACAACCACCCCACATGCAAATACAAAGTCCTTTTCCGTCCAAGTAAGACAACAAAGGAAAACTATGCATAATTGTAAGATGGGAGCAGTCTGAAAGGTTGAAACCTTGATTTTGGAGAAGAGAGTGAAAAGGTAATCATGCAAGGCCAATTTTATGTTAAAGGACGAACCTATATTATTTTAGGGGCCAAAACAGATTTATTAATAAAAAATATAAAAAAAAGTCTACTATATATAAAAATTTAAAATTTTCAATAAGCAACCACCTCCCTCGTTCCTTCACTTAAAATATTTCTATGGAAGTATTATATACCTTCTATGTCAAATCATAGTACAACGTTGGTCCTCATCAAATGCCAAAAACAGAAAAATCATAGTTAGAACACATAGATTTAGCCTCAATCAAACACCCAACTACGGCGTCTAAAAGACGGTGACGTTTTTAACCCGTTTTGTTCATCGTTTTCAGTCAGTTTACCAGCAAGTGTCAATATCTCGCATGTCTACTCCAAATTACATGTTTCTTATTAGACTCCATGATACCTTAATATGATTATGAGCAAAAGAACGAGCACTTTAAATCTCTTATTGAATTTTGTGTTACGATAGTTAATATTTAAAGTTATCATATGATACATTTTTAAACAAACTTCATTATTTAAAAGTTAATGAAACTTTGGATCGAGTGATTAAGTTTAGAACTTTGGAATCTTTGAGGAATTAAGTTAAAATATCATTTCATGTATCATTTATTAGTTATACTCTTTTACATTCACTTTTATGGGTATGCCATCCTCGAGTATACATTGTTATTCTAAAGAGAGACTAATTGTGGTTCAAGCCTATGCCAGTAAATGAACTGAGCGTTCAGTGAACCGTTCATGAACCGTGCGGCGAGAAGTTCGTTTATTTATTAAAGGGCTCGTTCGTTCATTTACGTTCGTGAACGTTCGATTATATGTTCGTTCATTTATGATCATTTATGTTCGAACAGAGGGCAAGTTGAGTATGTTACGAAGATTATTGAAGTTGTTTGGATTTCAAGAAGATTGTTTTATTGAACAAATTAACTTTAAGACTTTATTATGTTCATATAGCTTATTTCTGATTTAAGTATATTTTTGTCGTATTCGAACAAATTAACTCTAAAGTTGCAGGTTATATTAATGAATTTTAAGTTGTTATTCTTGTTGTTTACTTTTTTTACATTCGTTTGTTGTGTTCGAATAAGTTTTTTTTTTGTGTTTGCGTTGTTCATTTATGTTCGTTCGTTCGTGTTCGTCTATTATTTAAATGAACGAACATGAACAAACTATATTCCTTAATGAACGAACCTGAACAAAAAAAAATTGTTCGTTTATGTTCGTGTTCGTTTATTTATTAAATGAACGAACATGAATATACCTCCGTTCGTTCGTGTGCGTTCGGTTCGTTTATATGCTTATAATCAAGCCTACCACTACCTGGATATTTCTCACGGAATAACGTAACTATTAAAAGTTTTGTTTGGTACAAAGGATGAAAATAAAGAATGTTAAAAATTAAGTTCAAGAAGAGTAAAATGTAATTAACAATAAAATGAAAGTAAGACCTAAACAAACTAAAATTGGGAGGGAAACAGCCACTCCTAACTGCATATTCGTTCTAATTAAGATTTAAAATAAAAATTAATTATAAATGCTTAATCATTTGATTAATAAACCTTTTTTTTAATCTTTCTCAACAAGTATGGTCCATGCCAAGCAAAAGAAAACTCCAACCGACCATAACATAAAAGACAACTGGTTAAAAACGAAAGAAGATAGGAGGAGGGTTAGGGGTTCTTAGGTTTTGGATTCAGGTGTCAACTAGCACCGGAACAAGACTTAATGAGACAAACAGAATGCGGTTGATTACAGTGGTCGTTTGAGAAAGAAAATGACATGTAAAAGAAACTTTCGGCACGTAATTTATGGAGATGAAAGAAATGAGTAATAATTTGACATCCAAACGTAGAATCCTACCAAAATGTCATTTAATAATAGGTAAAAATTAATAAGATTAATTGAAAAAAATGTTTTAGATACCGATCACAATGATGCAAAATAACTTATTTTATCATACCAAACTGCGTAAATTTTACATTTCTCGTAATAATCTTACATTATAAGAATCGAACGTCCATAACACCAAGGGAAATGTATAATCCCGCGAATTTATATTACAATTTTTGTCATGCTGAAAGCTCCAAACTGTTAAATGAAGAGAATATACCAAAAGCTGTTAAAAGAGAGAGATAGAAACCAGGCCTAAGGACGAAGAAAATAAGATGGAAATCAAAATGATATAATAAAACCATGGAAGAAGCTTCTCATATTTGGCGTTTTGCACTTGACTTTTCACCATAGACTGAGCTGTTCCATCCCACACTAGAGAAAAATTACCAGGTGGAAAAATTCCAAAGGATCCGCTGAAATCATCATCATCATCATCGCCAGGAAGAAACTGTGAGTAGAGGCACCTCTTTCCAAGCTAATGACAGAAACCCAGGTTGGGATTCAATTAGTGAATACGAGGAGCTGTAATTATAATTCCACAGCAGAATTTTCGCTTGACTTATCGCGTAGTGGCTAAGGGTTACCGCTTCAAAACCAGCACTTTCCATTAAACACTTCCATTGCTCTTTATCTTCCATCCGCTCCCGTTGGTTTTCGGCTTCGTCCGGTCCTATAATCCCCGCTATTTTCCGACCCAGTAACAGTCTCTCAACTTGTATTCTCTCGGGTGATTCGCGAGGCAAGTTCGGTTCCAATGATTCGAACACGGCCGAGTAGTATCGCAGAGCATTCTTGAACCGGTTCAGGAACCCAACTCGATTTAAACTCGCTTCGTACTCACCCAATGTCACGATTTTGGGGTTCAAAGATTTAACCAAACGGAGAGATCTTTCAGCAGTGACCGGAGTAGCATCTAACAAATTATACAATTGAAGCATGAAATTTACAGCCAGTACCTCATCCTCGTCAACCCGGAAACAAGACTCGTTGAGTTCATTAATCGGGGTTAGAATCGGTTCGAATTCGAAATTCAAATCTAGAAGCTTCGCAAAGTCACGTAGACGGTTGCCAGTAGCATAAAGAGAAGGAGCTGGAGACGATCCCAAAATCGGGGCAGGTATACCGGAAATACGAATCCGGGTCGGTTTTCCAGCTGACCTGGTGGCTAAGGCTTGCAAAAGAGCAGCCCATTGAACTCCTTGAACAATTCCAAAATCCACTATGTGAATCTTGCTTGCCAGCTCCGTTGCTTCGAGAATAGCTTGATTTGCCGTTAAATGAGAAAATTTCGAGTAAGGGCACGCGTCGTTCAATACTTTGTAAGATAGAGTGAAGTTCTCCGACGTCGTTTCGGGCAGATTCAATCTTTTATCTGCTCGAACAGAGACTCTGCTATAGAGAGCTTCGGTAAAGTACAAAACCACTCTTTCAGTTGGATCTCCACATTCTGACACCGATTCCTTGAGTCCCTCCAGTAATTTGATCGCGCGTTCACGTTCCGAGACAGCGAGTCTAGCACAGTCGAGTAAAGCTTTAAAAAGCGGGGGAGCTGACTCGATCTCGGGGGAATCAACCGAAACCCCTGCGGCGTCGTTTCTGAGTGGGGTCTGGCTCGGGAGGCTGCTTGCTTTGGCTTCTTTAACGGTAACTTGAGGAGCTGGAGGTAGAGGAGATGGGGACCACGTAGGTAGCTGAGGCTGAGATTGAAGAGTAGAGCTAAGATTTTTCTCTGCCTCAGCTGAGAAAATCACTCGATTCAGATCAGACGGCGTAGGACACGCAACGGTGAGACGATTCGGGGAAGCACCAAATGGATCGGCACCGTAAAGACCAAAATCTGCATTGTTTGGCCAGCCATCACAACCAGACGGCAGATTCGAACTATCAGTTGAATCCCCACTGTTCATTAAGCAATCCATCCACTCGTCGGTGTCAAACTCACCACCCGAGCCACCACCAAAATCCGGGAACCGAAACCCACTCGAATTATGATGACCCATGTTAGGGAACTGAAACGCATCTCCAGTCTCTCCCTGGAACAGGTCAGCAAAACCCGGACTCGAAAGCCCGTTCACGAGACTGAGTGAGTTAGAAACGCCGTGGTGACTCCAAGGGTTTAAGCCAACGGGACTGAGACCAAGAAGCTGTTGTTGCTGATTATGGTGTTGCTCTTGTTGCTGTTCTTGCTGTTTCTGTTGCTTTATAACTTGCTGAGCGATTGCCATTAGGTTTCCACTATCCGCACACATATACGCCATTCTCCGGCCAAACTTAGACGGAAAATCTTGTGAACTGCACTAACATTCCACACAATAAACAAAATATCAGTAAAAGAGTGGGGTTTTTTTCCCACTTTTAAAGTACAAAAGAAGAGGAAGAAGAAAGAGAGTATGTACAAAATTGTAGGCCCGTTAGTAACTGAATCAGAAGCTCTACAAACTTGGATTTTGCTTAAGCTAAGGAGAGAAAGAGATAGAAAGAAAGCAATTTGTGTAAGTGTAGCTTTAAAGAACGATACCTACAACAGCAGAAACAGAACGAGAGGTGAATAAAATCCCTCCAAGTGAAGAAGTGGGTCTTTATATCATAGCTGCTAAGAAGCAAGAATAAGGACAAGTGGGCCCACTTTAATTTTACTGAACAACAAATCAGAATTAAGAGAGTGGAATATAGCTAGCTTATACTTAACTTATCTCAAAAATCTTATTTTCAGATGTCGATACAACTTATGCCGTATAATTAGTTTTACAATATGTAAAATTATTATATTATACTCAACTATATATAATATTTTCTCTAATCGATCTAATAATATGGTAAAGTATTTGAATAATAAATAACGTTGTTTTTTTATATTTTGATTACATATTACTGAATACTTAACTGTGATATTGTATGAATATTTTTGTTTTCTCTACTCTTTTTATGTGCCCTGCTTATATATTTTAATCTTTGTTGTCAGTCATCCATGATAATGGTACTAGTTTTAGTGTTAGTCCTTTTATGGTCGATAATTTTTATTTTTTCTTGTTTATTATTTTATATCGTATCTTTATTTTTTTTATATTTTAGTTCATAATAAATATATTTTTATGGTAAGATTTATTTGTCTGTGTGTTTTTGTCTTTTAGTACGTTTTTGGACTTTTGGTTGTGTTTTGTTTTTAATTTTTATTTTTAGAATTGGATTTAATATCGTTATGACTGATCAAGATGATGTTTATTTGTTATCATGTTGATTTTTCCTGCTTTGGACCATCAGGTTAGATTTAGATACATAGTTTGTGTTTTTGAATAGTTTTCTCACGTCGCTCGAATTTGATTTGTGATTTAACGGTGGTCTTTCAGTAGTTTGATCCGCTTTTGTGATTCGTTTACTAGTGCAGTCAAATCAGTTCATATCAATCATTTATTGGGTTTTTTTTAATTGTGTGATTTTGAGTTGCTAATTTTTGTGTCAACTGTTATAGGAAAATAACTTAATTAAGTGTTTAATTTACGATTATAGGTATAAACATTTATTATAATTTTGAATATTTCCTTTTTTAATAAAATTAACGTCTTCTATAACAAAAGTTAATATTGATGTGAATTTTTATATCATTTTTAATTGGTACTGATATATTATATTTTAATAATTTCATTTAAATAAATTAGATGATCATATGGGTTAACATCTAATTAATTTAAATAAAACTAAAATAATAAATTAATAAATATAAAGATGAGGAGAAATTGAATTATTGATTCATTGAATGAGATTTTTGTAATTATTAAATTTAAAATTCATTATAGTTCCACACAAAAAAATTTGAACTTCAATCTACCTCTCAAATGTTAAGTGTGTGACATTTACATTTTTTTATATTCTTTTCATTGTATGGTCTTGTAGACATTGTGACAATTATAGCTCAATCAAATTGTTTACTTTATCACCCACTCTTTAAAAAAAAACTAAGGTCGACACTAGAGTGTTATTTCGACAATCAATTATTTGATTAAGGGAGTGTTAAGATTTATTTGACTTATAAGTTGGACTTGCATTTGGTTTAGTATTGATCCAATTAATGTGAAATAAGTTATTTTAAAAATTATGAATTATTTAAGGATTTAAGTTATAATTAGACTATTTAGAAAATATTAATTTTTTATATCATTCAAAAATAATACTCCCTTCGCAATTAAATATGTCCATTATAAACATTTTAAAAATAAAAAAAATTTAGACTTTTATCTTTCAAATTAGTATAATAATTGTCAGTTTTCATCACTCTATTCAAAATATTTTAGTATGTTGTATGATTATATCGTATGAAATCGGTTATAGTTTGAGCAGCTGATCATGTAGTGCAGTTGTCCACTAGCTATTACTCTCTATCCCTTCATCTTCTTCTTTCTCCTCTACTAATTTGCAATTTGCATACGCCTTTTTCCCTCTGCCCCAGTCGATGTCTACATGACGTGGACCTAATCGAAGCCGTTGGACCCACTTGGGTTAATTTAAGAATCAGAAAATGAAAAATGGGCCTACACCCCTCCTCCTGTCATTTCATTTCAATAATCCCTCCCTCCCCGATCTGTTCGGGTCCGCCATAAATTGGGGTTCCAAACGGGACCCACCATATCCCCTCGCGTCCTGTCTGTCACGATAATCTTATACGGCGCATCGGTGTCCCCATCTTACTGACGTCATTCTCTGATCTCCACGAACGTCTCGAGAACAGCACCCACCGCAGCAGCGAACGCAAATCACCTCATTTCTTTGAGGGTAAACTATGCGAATAGTCGCTTATATTTTTTTGTCTAACCGACTTTAGTTAATAATTTAAAAATTAAGGAGAAATGATCGTTAACGTTATTGATTCGTCTGATTTTAGTTCTTAACGTTATTGAACTGTCCAATTTTTATCCTTCTATTGTTAACTTTCGATAACCCTTAACGAAATTATTATGAGACAATTAAAAAAATCTTGTGCTTTGTAACATTATCAATACCGAGTTAGTGACTAAATTGTATGACTTTGGAATTTGGTGATTAAAGTAGAATAATTGAATAGTTCGATGACTTATTTGAAAATAATTCATGAAGGGTTATTAGTAATTATTAAAATAATTAAAGGACAAATGGTCATTTGACAAGAAAAATATTTTTCCCCTTTGATAAGAATGAATCATATGGGGAGGAGAGGTTATTTGGAAACACTCTTCTTCTTCTTTCTTTCTTCTTCCCCCGTATGCTCAAGCTCAAGCCAATCAAAGGTGAGTTGTCTGATTATTTGTTGATTTAAAGTTTGGGTTTTGATCATTAGATGATAACTAAGCTTAAGGAAAGCTTAAGTTATCATAAAATCAAAAGATAAAGGGGTTAGGGAAGATTAAAGATTTGGAGTTCTTGAGTGAAATCTTGAAATAGAGTTTATAATAAGAATTGAAAGTTGGATTTGACTTGTCATCAACCTGATTAAGGAATATGGAGTATTAGAATTAGATTTAAAACATGTTAAAAATTAGGTATGATTCTTGAAGTTCATAAAGATGAGATAATATTAAGATTAAAGATGAGATAAATAGATATAAATGAATTTAAGTATGTGTACTTGAATTAAGAATAGAAAAGAGAATGAAAAATGAAGAATTTAAGCTGAGAATGATGAATTTCGGGTGAAAAAACCTATTTTGGGCAGAGTGTATCGGTATCATATGTATGTGCACCGATACCCTCTTGAACGAAAAATCACAGAATTCAATAAGGGTACCGATACCTTAAGGAGTGTATCGATACCCTTAAAGGAAAAATTGAAGATTGATTCATTAAATTCGTTTAAGTTAATAGCATAGAAGTATAAGGTTTAGGCTTCTGATAATTGTCTTGAAAATTATATTTATGTAGATACAGAACCTAAACGAGTTTCGGAACAAATGACAAGTAGGATTAATCGAGGGAAAGACAATGAGATATAGGTGAGTGTATATGCATAACATGATAATGTTAGTATATGTGGTTAACATGACTATTATTTGTGCATGAACACATGGATAGATTCATATAGGTTATATGTTATTTGGTGTGATATGGATATATAAATAGTTATATGATGACAATGTATAAATTATATGAATTAAGTCTAAGTGGATTATGACCTAAACTTGTTAGATGTTATGTGATTATGAGACTTTACCATCATATTATATGATATATTGGATAAGAAACTAGGAGTTTATATGTTATATGTGATGAACATAAGAGGCTAAGTGAAATGAACTAGGTGATTATATGAATATATGAAAATATGACTAAGAGCCATGTGATATGAGAAATATGATAATGAAATATGAGATTCGATAAGAGTATTACATGATATGTGATAAAAACCATGAGCTTATAAGAATATGTGATATAAATGTGTTATGTGATGTATAGGAAACATATGTGAATAAGAGATGGCAATGATATACATGTCATATGAACACAAGAGAAGTGTTATAAGCTAAGTGATAAATGATTATGAAATCATATGAAAAGTTAAATGTACATGCAAATATGTGAAATGATATGAAAGAGAATGCCCATGTTATATGATATGAGAGCTATAGGTATAGTTGACATGCCAAGAGTCGAGGGTTACCTATGTCTTTCGGGACATATGGACAGTATTGCCTATGTCTTTCGGGACATATGGACATGATTACTTGTGTCTTTCGGGACATATAGACAGTATTATCTATGTCTTTTGGGACATATGGACAATATTACCTATGTATTTCGGGACATATGAACAATATTACCTATGTTTTTCGGAACATACGAACAGAATTACCTATGTCTTTCGGGACATATGGACAGTTACCTATGTTCTTAGGAACATATGGATAGATCATTCGGGACATTTATACGAGCTGTGGTGACAGCATATGTGTGCACAACCTCAGTGTACTCACATATCTTGAGTTCTCAATAATGTACATGGGCCTATAAAAGATATCAAAAGTATTTGCATTATTAAATGATATACTATTATTATTTTTACAATGACTGACATGTGTACATGAGCTAATAAAGAGATAATAACAAATACAATATATGTTATGCATATGCTTTTGGTGATATGAAATGTTTCACAGGAATTATATGATGTTATATGTGTTTCTTTGTGAAACGTTCTATGATTTCTATTATATGTTTTATATGCCTCACTAAGTCAACGACTTAGCGTGTGATTGTTTCACCTGTAGGTTCCGAGAAGAGGAAGATTGATAAAAGTTATGCAAGACAGGTTAGTTTCTCATTTCCAAATATCATATCATAAAAGAAATGAATAGTTTGTATTTTGTAACACTGATTGTGGTTGGCATGTAAATAAAGGTTTGAATTCGATATGTTCTAATCGATTTTGTAAAATCATATGATTGAGTTTTGTAATGTTTTAAACATATATATGTAAATGGTAATTGTATAGTGATGAAAGTTTAAATTTTTATGAGTTTTATATATGTTGGCCGAAAATACTATAGCAGGGTATCGATACACTGTAGCAGGGTATTGATAACCCTGTAGCATTCTGGAAATTTTTAGCATAGGTACTGTTCCTGGTACTATTCATACCATATAGTATTATTCATAAAAATGTTTTTCTTTAAATTTGTTATAATGAAACATGATTCAACAATATATTATCGTATTTTATTAATATAGATCCAAATATTCTATTATTTTTTAAGAATTTTGTTTTAAAAAGTCAATGTGACATCTCGAACTTGTATCTGGTTCTGGTACGGGTTGGGGGTGTTACATGCTATTCTTCTTCTTCACAATTGCATTCTGTAAAGCCTTGCACATGGTTGTATGTAATAATGGTTTGAGGAGACTGTCAACACACACGTAAAGAGAAACACCCATCTCTTAAAATAATTAAATCTTTTATTCTCCAAATCAAGAACCTTTATTTCTTTTGCAGTTTTCAATATATACAATGAGAGACGTTGTTTTGTATTTTAGTGAAAACACAATAAATGTTTCACATTCTTCATGGTATTTCAAACAATGTTTGCATCTCTCAGAGCCTAGTGTCATCGGTCTAGAACGCAGTCACCAGAGTTTATAGTTATTATTTCAACCGAAAAACTGTGATGCCAGGATGGTGAAGATTGTTCCCACCAAGTTCATGGTTGGGTAGATTTTCTCCGAGTGTACACCTCTTGGACGTTTTGCTGTCCGTGACTGATGAAATGCTCTCTAAAGTGATTCACAATAAACATATATTCATTTATTCTCACATAGCAGTGAGTAATTAATGCCCATTTATACAACTTGTTTGCTAACCAATCATAACAGCTTTGTAATAACTTCATAACAGACTACTAACATTCACACTCACACATGCTTAACAACCTTACACCATACATACAACTCAGCTACTAAACTAACTTTATTCACACTCAACCTTAATATGCTAATATTCTCTCGTCTTTCTTCTTCTCATTTTTTCAATTCAACATTGTTGAACATGAACCTTATCTCGAAAAACCTGAATCGACGCCTTAGTCAAAGGCTTGGTAAATCCATCAACAAATTGAAAATCTGCAGGTACATAACTCACCATCAGTTTACCAGATACAACATTCTCTAGAACAAAATGAATTTCAAGATCAACATGCTTTGATTTCGCACGATACACTGGATTGGCAATCATTGCTACTGCACTTGTGTTATCAAACCAAATAATAGGACTATATAGTGAATACAGTCCTAGATCACTCAATAAAACATCAACCCAAGTTACTTCTACATCAGCTTATGCTATGTTTCGATACTCAGCTTCCATCGTTGAACGTGACATCGATTTTTGCTTCTTAGATGCTCATGTAACAAAATTGTTACCAACAAACACTCCATAGCCAGTCATTGAACACCTATCTCCAGTATCACCTGCCCAATCTTTATCAGAAAACGCTTTTACACACAACTTAGTATCCTCAGATGAGAAAACCAAGCCATAATCCAGTGTACCAGCTAGATAGCGTAGAATGAGCTTAACAACAACCAAATGTTCTTCACAAGGTGCTTGCATGAACTGTGCCACCTTGTTGACAGCAAAGACGATATCAGTCCTAGTATGCCAAAACTATAACAAAGCACTAACAATGCTTCTATAATCACGTGCATTAGCTAACAGGGCACTTCCTTTCCCTGAATTTTTCATAGCAACTACCATAGGTGTACAGGTTGAAGATGCTTGAAGCATGTTTGTTTTTTTGTAACATATCGAGTATGTATTTCTTTTGACTGAGGACTAAACCAGCACCAGTCCTCTTAACCTCAATACCAAGGAAGAACGAAAGTGCTCTAATGTCCTTTAAAGATAACTTCTTGTGCAGCATATGAATAACAATATCAATTTCAGCATTCGAACTTCCCGTAATTATTATATCATTAACGTATACTAAAATATACATGCATGACTCATTCACAACTCGCACAAATAAAGACGTATCAGCCATTGACACCACAAAACCCAGCTCAAGTAAACTGCTCCTAAGTTTATCATTCCAGTTTCGTGGAGCCTGGCGAAGTCTATATAAAGCTCTCTACAGCTTGCATACTAAGGAGCTCCATTGGAGCCAAGATGTTCAAAACTGGGGGGCTGTTGCATATAAACATCTTCAGCGAGATCTCTATTAAAAAAAGCATTATTGACATCTATTTGTCGTAGCGACCACCCTCTAACCACTGCTACTGCTAAAACCACATAGACAGTTGTAAACTTAACAACTGGACTAAAGGTGGCCACAAAATCATGGCCAGTAATTTATGAAAACCCTTGGCAACTAGACGAGCTTTATATTAATAGATAAACCCATCTGGGTTCCTTTTAGCTTGAATATAAATTTACAGCCGACAACGCTCTTATCACGAGGTAGCTCAACTAAACTCCAAGTTTGACTTTGAATTAAAGTCGAGTACTCTGCATGGACTGCAGCTGCCCATTTAGTTGGCATTAATGCATCATGAATATTAGAGGGAACATTGTCATCAAGAGTAGTGATTTATACCTTGGGCTTGTAGATACCACATTTGCTACGAGTCAGCATAGGATGATGGTTAACCGGAGAATCTTGAACAGAACCATGAGGTGCAACAGTCTCATCCTGGACTAAGTCATCAACATGAGTTTCATTTGGACATAAAGGCTCAAATAAGTCCTCAAGATCATTCGAGGAAGCAGCAGAACCAACAACAGAGCTCTCAAGCTCATGCATAGGAGTATGTTGATTTCCTGATACCCCAACATCTTTAGTAAAAAATCGATTAACATCAAGAGGTTGACTGATTTATCCATAGGAGTAACGACAACTGTGACCGGATTTAGCTACAAATAGAAACTGCCATTCATCAAATCTTACATGCTTAGACACATACACTTGCCCATTCCTCCCAAGATACAAAAAACCTACATGGCTAGGAACGAAATTCCAGTTTATGATGGTTAAATGGTCTAAGGTGTGGAAAATACCTACAGCCAAAGACTTTTAGCAGACTGTAGTCAGGATGCTTATGAAAAAGTGACTCATATGGAGATAGCCCGTGCAACACCTTTGTGGGCAA
The DNA here is from genome assembly GCF_006381635.1 of Hibiscus syriacus. Taxonomy (NCBI): domain Eukaryota; kingdom Viridiplantae; phylum Streptophyta; class Magnoliopsida; order Malvales; family Malvaceae; genus Hibiscus; species Hibiscus syriacus. Next base: position 58,135 of record NW_024063406.1, on the reverse strand, counting down.
TCTGTTGATGAGATGTACAGCCGTTGTTGCAGTATATGCCCAAAACTTAATAGGCATAGAAGCCTGAGCAAGTAAAACTAACGCAAGCTCAATTATATGTTTGTGTTTTCGTTCAACGACTCCATTTTTCTCGGAGGTGTGTGGATAAGTTATACGGTGCACAATCCCAGTCGTTTGAAGAACACGAGAGAGGCTTCTAAACTCACCTCCCTAATCACTCTGCACAGCTAATACCTTCGAGTTAAATTGCGTTGACACAAGTTACTGAAATAAATGGAAAGCATGAACTGCTTGGGATTTATCACGCAATAGATATAACCAAGTTTGTCGTGTACAAGCATCGACAAAACTAGCATAATATATATACCCGTTTGAAGCAACAGGTGAAGGTCCCTACAAATCAGTATAAACCAACTGGAATGGAGCAGTGTAAATCGAATCTAATACAAGAAAGAGGAGTTTATGACTTTTGTCCATATGGCAAGCAACACATCATTCATTCACATTCTTATCATTAAGTGTAACATCCTCAATACCGAGTTAGTGACTAAATTATAAAATTTCAGAATTTGGTGATTTAAAGTGGAAAAGTTGAATAGTTCAATGACTTATTTAAAATAATATCTTAAGGGTTATTGGTAATTATTAAAAGAATAAAAGGGCAAAATGGTCATTTAACAAGGAAATAATTAAATAATGGTTAGTGGTTATTATAATACTTATGTGAATAATAATTGAGGAGATAAGTTTCCAACTTATCTTCTTCCAACCGTGAAGCCTCATAACCAAGGTGAGTTGATTTTCTTATGGTTAATTTCTGGAAATTTCAAGAGGGTTTTGATTCTTTAGGTGTTAATTAAGCTTAAGGAAAGTTTAATTTGTTTTCAAACAACAAGATGAAAGGTATATGAGAGATTAAATATTAGGGGTTCTTAGATAAAATCTTGAAATAAAGTTCATAATAAGAAATGAAAGTTGGATTTGACTTGTCATAAGTGTGAATAATAAGTTATAAGTGTTATAAATAAGTTTGGATTACATGGAAAATTTGGTATGATTCTTAACCTTAAGAATTTGGATGAAATAAAGGAGATTATATGAACAAATAGTATTGATATGGCACATAAGATTTCATGACTATGTTTTAATGTAATATAGGGAAATAAGTCCAATGATAGTGAAGTATATGAATATAGTATATGTGTTATGCAATATGTGACAATAAGATATGAAGTATAGGAAAGGATTATATGAGTTATATGAAAAACATGATTCAAAGTTATGTGATTTTATGATCACAAAAGATAAGTTATGTGATGGGAATGATATAATAAGAAGCTATGTGATAAAAAGATATAGATTTATGTGATATAAAAGTGTATATGTGAAATGACATGATAGGTAATAAAAATCGTAAGCCTATATGGATATATGATAGGAATGGTAATATGTGAAATGATATGCAAGAGAATGCCTATGTTATGTGATACGAGAGCTATAAGTATAGTTGGTATGCCAAGAGTCGATGGTTACCGATGTTCTTTGAGACATATGGATAAATTTTACCTATGTCTTTCGGGACATATGGACAGTATTACGTATGTCTTTCGGGACATATGGACAATATTATCTATATCTTTCGGGACATATGAACAGTATTACCTATGTCTTTCGGGACATATGGACAATATTACCTATATCTTTTAGGACATATGGATAGTATAACTTATGTCTTTCGGGACATATGGATAATATTACCTATGTCTTTCGGGATATATGGACAGTATTACCTATGTCTTTCGGGACATATGGACAATAGTACCTATGTCTTTCGAGACATATGGACAATAGTAACTATGTCTTTCGGGACATATGGACAGAATTGCCTATGTCTTTTGGGCCATATGGACAGTTACCTATGTTCTTAGGAACATATTGATAGGTCCTTTGGGACACATATTTCATATGTAACTTAGTGGATTTTATATGAGATGTGGTGACAATATAAGTGTACACAACCTTATCGTATTTGTATACCTTGAGTTCTCAACAGTGTATATGGGTTAACAAAGAAATTTAATAAGTATACTGAATATGAAATATTAAACATGTTGATAAGGATATATGTGCATGTGGGTACATGTTACATATATGATATATGTTTTTTTGTTATGATATGATAGTAATAAATGTTCATGCATTTGGTATGAATTATATAATGTTAAATGTATTTCTTTATGAAACATTTTATGGTTTCCATTATATGTTTTATATGCCTCACTAAGGCATCAACTTAGCGTGTGATTGTTTCACATATAGGTTTGGAAAGCAAAAAGAGAAGTAAAGATGAACAAGACATGTCAGTTCTCCTTACCGAAGATCAGATCAGGAAATATAGTTGAATTACACGTATTTGGTTATACAGAATTGAGTTGGCATGTAATATAAAATATTTGAATCTCATATATGCTCTAATTGGTTTTGTAAAATTATATGATTGAGTTTTGTAAGGTTTTAAACGTGTATATGTAAATGGTAAATTTTATACGGATGGAAGCTTAAGTTTTTATGAATTTATACGTATTTTTACGAAAGTTATTGTAGTAGTGCATCAATACACAATTGATATTCTATATATTTCACTGTTCATTATTGTTCATACAATATTTTACTGTTCATAAATATGTTTTTGACTTGAATTTTTATACTGAAACATAATTTAATAGAATATTGTGGTATTTTCTTAAAAAGATTTCAAATGTTTTGATAATTTGTAAGAATATCGTTTTTAAAAGTTAATGTGACATCTCAGACTCGTATCTGGGTCGGGTACGGGTTGGGGTGTTACAACAAGTACATTTAAGGATTTTCAAACTTGCTCTAGGGTCCCATATGCAGGATGCCCTAGGCGCCAATGCCAAAGTTCATACAACTTATTTGGAGAAAATACAACATAAGTTTCTACTTGACCACTACTCCTAACATCCATATTTGACTGAAAGAAATACAGACCACCTCGTTCATCACCACACAAAAGAATTTCACCAGACCTCTCGTCTCGAACACAACAACCCGAAGCTCAAAATTCAAAGTAAACACCGTTGTCCTTAGCAAGCTTTGACACCGAGAGCAGGTTTTTCGTTATCGTAGGCACATGCAACAAGTCATTCAATAACAATGCTTGAGAATTAGATATTAAAGTAGAGCTATCAGAAGCATGAATAGATAAGGGCACACCATTGCCAATAAGTAATTTACATGGACCTGTAAAATCACCCTTATGACCAATGGTTGAGGCATCAGGTGTTACATGATGTAATGCACCGGAATCAACCACCCATGAACCACTAGAAGATGAAACACTATGAGCCTCAGCAAGTCCTTTGGTACAGCAGGAACACGCTACATTCTCTACAGCTTCAAGACTAGAATAGTGAGCACTACTAGAGTTATCTCGAGATGAAGCACGAGTAGATCCTTTACCAGAGAAGTTATGATCAAATCGATACCAACAGTCAGCCACTAGGTGACCATTCTTGCCACACAGTTGGCAATGAACCCGTGGTCTTCCACGACCTCGTCCACGAGTAGAATAACCAGACTCATTTCTGTAGTCTCATCGATTGTAAGAATTTGTGTTGCTCGATTTGGCACCAATACTCAGATTAACAACATGAGCACTCATTGGAAACTGATCATCTCGAGCATCGAAGCCAACCATTTGAGTTTCAGCATCAATCACCAAGGAGCACACCTTATCAAGCGACATCGAGTCTTTCATTGTTGTAATGAACGCAACATAAGGTTGATAATCCCTGGAGAGTACTTCTAAGATGCTGGCAACTTGCTCAGCTGTGGAGATCGCACTATCATATGATGCCAACGCATTATATACCTCCTTAATCTGAGTGAGATAGGTCATCATGCTATCATCTCCTTTTTTTAAGGGATTGAAGCTTGTAATGAAGACTGATGATCGCTGTTGTAGAGCGATTTGCGAATAACTGTATCACCTTGTTCCAAACAACCACTGCTGTCTCCGCGCCAACAAATTGAGAGAGCAGATGAGAGCTAATGGTTGACAATAGCCACGACGCCACTGCACTATCTTGTGCTATAAAGTCATCATACAACTCGTTCGACACAGATTCACCATTTGCACCTACTATAAACTCAGGCGGAGGTTGCAACGAGCCAGTCAAAAATCGCTCGAGTCGATGGCTACGAACAGTTAGCAGAACTTGTTGATTCCAGAGTAAAAAGTTTGACTCATCAAGAATGACATTCACTTTCTTGTGAGTGAACGTTTTAGCAACCACGGAGTCTATGTCCACCAACAGATGAAGCAACGAAGCAAGGTGCCTCAGGAACAAAAGGCGAATGATGCCATGATGAAATGCTCTCTAAAGTGATTCACAGTACACATTTATTCATTTATTCTCACATAGCAGTGAGGACTTAATGCCCATTTATACAGCTTGTTTGCTAACCAATCATAACAACTTTGTAACAACTTCATAACAGACTACTAACATTCATATTCACACACGCTTAACAACCTCACACCATGCATACAGCTCAGCTGCTAAACTAACTTTATTCACACTCAACCTTAATATGCTAATAGTGACATGCGCCATATTATTGCTGTCGATGCCATCAAGAGTGTTGAGAAGAAGGATCCAACCGGTGCCATGGTCATTGCTGCCAAGAAGAAATGAGATGGTTACATCGAGAGAGTTATTGCTTTTATTACATCTAGGAAAACTATCTTTTAATTTTGGACTTTTGTTGGAACTTATATTTCATGTTGTTAAGTTATGCTATAAGCTGTTGTTGATTTGCTTTTATAATAATCTTGCTCAGCATTTGATGTTTTTTCAATTTATTTGTTGATTGCTTCAGAAAAAAGAAGAAGATCAAACTCTTTTGGGATCACTCCACCGCTAAGTACTAAACTGGATTCGAACCCATCGACGGATTCTACGTTTTAGTCATAGTTGATTCGTAGATAGGTCTTGTTTTAGGCAATATGGCAGAAGAAGCAGTCACCAAGACGCTAAAAAATACAACCTCAGTTGCTAAAGCTGCCCTCATTTCCAAGCAAGAACATTGTTCGGGTAATACACTTTATTCCACCTAGGCTCAATCCTGTGAAATGAGAATTGTTTAAGAAGACGGTGATAAAAGTAAAGAGGTTGCAATGGAATTTTAGAGGAAAGCAAGCAAAATTCGAAGAAGAATAAGAAGAATACACGTGGGTTTTTGGGCTTTTGGGATTTTTTTTACTTTTTTTTTATTTCACATCGCTTATTGTTAGTGACTTACATGGATTTATTTATTATTTTTTAATTATCACGTAATATTTTCGTTAAAAGATTAAAGAGAGTTAACGGTTGAGAGACTAAAATCGAACGGACCGATAATATTATGGACTAAAATCGAACGGACCGATAACATTAGAGATCATTTTTCCTTAATTTTTAAATTGATAACTAAAGTCAATCATAAAAAAAAACTTAGGAACTATTCACATAGTTTGTCCTTTATTTTAACATTTGGATTTTAGGGGGAAGCACAAAGATTTAAACCGTTGTAATTTTTGTTTGGGTAAAATACACAAATAGTTATTTAATTATAAGCTACTATTTTAATGAGTCATTCAACTATTAATAGCTATAAAATGATCATTCTATTAAAGGGTGTTTCTTTATTGAGTATTCCAACTATTAAAAGTTATAAAATAGTTATCCGACTATTCATATATTACTAACTCATCATTTTTCGTAAAAACATTGACGGTCGTTTGAGCTGAAAGCTAACATGCTGACTGAGATATGATAGTCGTTTAAGATTTTGAGACCAGATTTTATCATATCTCAATCAGCAGATTAACATCAAGCTTAGACTGTTGTCATTTTTTGATCGAAATGATGAATTTAGAACATATGACTAGTCATATGACCATTTTGTAACTTTTAATAATCGAGAATTCTAAAAAACAATACTCTAAAATGATGAATAGAACGTATTTTTCTCCAAATACTCATCAAAACTTATCATCCTCTTTACTATTATCTTTTCATCGTTACTTAATAGAAAAACACCAACCAACGAACTTATTCTTATCAACTATTACTCTTCATTTAAATAAAAAGGAATGAAGTGTTAATAATCGACTAACCAAATTTATTCGATCAACACCATAAAATTTCGATATAGACAACAATTAGAAGTCATTAAAGACGAGTAAGTCATATAAAAACAAGGAGACGTGTACAGCTGCATCCCATTTAAGCAGGTGCTAGTTTTGGCGTAGTTTCAGAGCTTGAGCTTCCCTTCCATGTTGAGGATAAAAGGAGAAAGAGGTAAGAAGAGTGTAAACGGGAAGGTGGGGTCAACAGGGTTTGTGCTGAATAGGGTCCGTTCTTTTTGGGGGCGGTTTAAGGGGCCACAAGAGAGGGACACCTAAGGCCTGGGAGCGTTAACAAAGGTGGGGAGTGCAATGAAGTAATCGTAGACCAACCAATAAAAATATTAATTAAATAAAAGCAACGGTGCATGATATTTTAACGGCGGTAGGCCATGTCTCCTCTTCTCAACTGAAAGCCACGCCTTCATTTTGGCATCTCATGGCTGCGCTGTGGGGGAAACATGGTTCTCTTAACATATATGATGTTTTTTTTTTATTTCCCCCCCTAAATATATTCATTGTTCATTAACGTCTCATTCAACCATTACATAATAAAATATTATTCAACAATTCATTAATAGTTTCTTTTTTAGTTCACTGAAATTTGTTTATATTAGGTTCGGTCGACACTTTGATGTTTGAAAGTGAAGGTTAAAAAACTACAATGGCATTGTTTTATATATATATATATATATATATTACTTTATTTATTAAATAATTGATTAAAATGATCATAATTATTAAAAAAAAACATCTAATCATTTTTATCTTCCTTTATTTTCTAGATAATCACGTCTTCAGTCAATGGTCATGCAATTGGATGATTGAGAAGAAAATTTGCAGTGTCGGCTTTGGAAATCGCTCACTTTTCTTTTTCACTCTTTTTATCATCAAAATTGGTTTACACATTTGAACCAGTTATCTTATTATATATTAGCCATGACACCCATTTGTGGCCGTTTCCCCATCAATATTGTATATAAGTATTCTTCAACTTTATTGTTTTCATAGTTATTTTTTATGTAAATATTATAATATTAATTATTTGCATTATATAAATTTTAAAATTTTATATATTTACATGAAGTATATGAAAAAAAATCAATAATGCACAAAATAGGTAGAAATTGTTTTTTTTCTTTGATCAGAAATTGAAAATTGAAAGCAGCAAACCAGATCAAACATATATATATATATATATATATATATATATATATATATATATATATATATATATATATATATATATATATATATTATTTTTATTAATAACGATGGGCTTAATTCCACATTTGTATGTTATTATGGCATTTATTTATTTCGTAATTACTTTGTAATTTTTATGATTAGTCTTCTGTCGTTACTTTATCATTATTTATAAGATGTGGATCGCTTCAATCTGATTTATTTTGTCCCGTTAGAAGATGTTGATTGACTTGTATTTTGGACAACATCGTCCACCTAAAATCAATGTCACATTTTTTGCTATTAATTATATCTAAAAATTAAACAATCGACTTGATATTTTGTCCATCGATAATGGTCTGGGCTTGTTTCCATGTGCAGCATTTTTTTGTACAATTATTATTATTTGAGTTTAACTTAAATTTAAAATGATATTAAAAAATCATTTTTCAAACATCTACATGTCGTGTTATATTTCTTTTTAGTGTTAATCAAACCAAATATCCACGTGCTACATCTTAATTCTGACCTCAAATCTTATTATATCATTATACTTTATTTTTTTTATAAAAATGATGCGATAAATCATTAGTGAATTTTTAATTTAAACCCTTATTAATTATTAACAATATTTTTTATGAGGCAAAAAAAATACTAGAGATTAAAAGTGCAAAGTTATAACGAAGATGGGTTTCGAAAAAAGGGCTAAAAGTGCAGCTATTTTGGGTCCAAGTTTAATATTTAATTCGACCATGACATGAATGTATGGTTTTTGAAGATAATTCTGGTTAATCTGTCACATAAAGTCACAAAATTTACAATCCCTCAAAATTCCAAACAAATAAACGGAGAAAATTAGTAGTAAACGCATAATGATTAGAAAATAGAAAAGCAGAATATAAAGTGAAATCCCAAACGTTTCTTATTTCTTAGTAAATGATGACAATTTCACTCAAACATGCAATTAAGTGGATTCCTCATCATCCAAAGATTACCCAAAAGTGGACTACAAGCACTGACAGCAATGGCCTCAACATCTTGAAAAACGACATATATATATATATATATATATATATATATACTCGAGATAAAGAAATATAATTGCACATATGAAATATTAATTTGGATGTGTTAAGATGACTGGCCATCTGTAGTGGGAGACACTGTATTTTTGTCAAATAGAATATGGCTTTTCTGTTTCGCCTGAAAAACTGTATTTACCATTATATTTTATAATTCATAATGTATTTATGTCCTTTATTTTAGTCTTGGTTATAATTATTAGTATTTCTAAACTAATGTTTTGACTCTTGGTAAATAGATAATGCCGCAAAACAAAAAGATTAACGTTAACCAGTAAATAATAAATAAATAAAAACAATAGAATAAAATTATTGTATCATGTAAATTATTGTCTTAGAAGTAATTTGTCCGGATTGATGTAATTATAAAAGTGATTGTTATTCCACAAGATTAACACAGTTGTCTGATCTTTGTACAATCGAATAAAAAAGTGAAACCAGATTGCCATTACTCTTTTTAAAAAGGAGACTGAAAATAAATAAAAACAAAATGAATTGAAACAAATGATTTTGATGTATCAAATGAAGGATTGAAACCTTTATTTTTTTACAGGGGAAAAATAATGGGTACTATTATAAAATAGGATGAAATTTGGTTACTAAAAATACTCTGAACCACCTCCTAAAATCCTTAACAATTAGACAATTGAAATTATTATTTTGATTGCATTACCAACATTGACATGCAACCCACTTGAATTGGTTGGTGTGATTGCATTTGCTTGTCTCCCTTGATAGTGATGCTTTGTACAAGAAAGAGAACATAATCAACAACTTAACGACTGGTTTCCAAGCCTTTTTATATGGATTAGCAGCCCCACATCATAATCCAAAACAATTTGGCGCCTTAGTTTGTTTCTATACCAGGAACTCTTGAATTTCTAATCTTGAATCAGGAAGCAGATGATCCTAGTGAAGGGAATTGGTGGCAAACGCAATACCAAGGGAAAGGGAATGTGTACCCAGCCACATGCTAAAGATCCGTGGTTTTGATCTTTCGTGTTTGTGGTTGTGGGTTGCTTGTTTCGATTTTCTTGACATCTTAATAGATTCGAGGATTATCTTTACCTCCTGGGGTTAGGGAACTATGGCTAGCTGAAAGCCTTGGAACGAAGCAACTTTGAAATGCGTCCAGTCAGTCCACACGTTAGAGCTAAGCTTGAGGTAAAAAAGGTCAGTGTATAAAAAAGATGATCCAATTCAGCAACCATAACCATATTGCTGACATACAAAATTCTGACTCAAACTGAAACTTATTGAATGCTTTCAACTACAGAAGTTCCAAGATTAATGAATGGCACAAATATTGTCAGTATGTTGTGCTTCCAAATATTTTATTGCCTCCCCGTTCGGCATAGTTTCCCCATGCTGAATTATTGGATCCTCTGAACCATTTGCAAAAAGGCACACAGATTAATAGACACGAGCTTTAGGTGGGAATGACTCAACCTCATCATCTAATGTGTTCATATGAACTGGCCGGTAATCCAGTCTCACCTTCTCATTCTCCCAATAGCTGCAAATCAAAGTGGAATTTGTGAACAATCAACTTCATGACATTCCCAATAGGTTTAGGCTTCCTTGAGGGAACATGGTGTAAGGCACCTTCACTGCATTGGGGGAGTCATTTTATGACCAGACACCCAAGAGTCCAGCCATAAACCACTCCCTCCAGTGCATGGGAGCATTCAACGAGGTCCCCCCAAAGGGAGCCTCAAACAATAATGCTGCAGTTTAGTGATTTGCATCTTTTGTATAATTTATAAAATCACTAGGAATATAGAATATATGTTTATCAGCAGCAAGAATAACCATACTTGCATTCACCCTGCAAATACCAATAATGAACAACCTAGAATTGACCTGGTTCAAGCCACTACCTCTCGTTGCCAATCATAATTATGTTCTCTACTGCAAGGAACATTCTATAGCAAGCATTGATACAGATATGATTTGCCCGACCTACAATTTTCTTTTAAACGATAAGTTCATATTCTAAATGAGATTCAATAGCTTAAAAGTCCAAACATAAGGAAACTATAAATCAGGATTGTAATAGGTTTGTTGATAACAGAAACCTGTTCTCACTAAAAACACTTCTTTTGATTAATTTTGACTCCCCCCAACCACAACATTCACCAATCTACAAGTTTACATTGTATTCTTTCAATGGAATGGGAACTTACCCCAATGTGTGCTTCATCCAGTTCTCATCATCTCTTTTCTGCAAAATAAAAGAAAAAAGAAAAGAAAAAACCTTATTGTACCAAAGCTAAGAAAAAAGGACACAACCAAAGTACAAAAAGGCAAAAACTAACTGTAAAATCTTCACGAGCATGTGCTCCTCTGCTCTCTTTCCTAGCTTCAGCAGAGTGCATAGTGATACAGGCATTGATCAAAAGATTTTCCAACTCAATAGTTTCTATCAAATCAGAGTTCCTGCAAAACATTTTAAAAATGAAGTTCATAAAACGAACTAAAACTATAATAATTACTTGGCCACAAACATCCTAGTTCCTACAATCTTACCATATTAAGCTACGATCCTTCAAGCTAACATCATGGAAACTTTCCCATGCCTTACTGATTAACTGACAACCTAAAAAATAGAAAGACATAATTAGGTTTTTTCCTAAGTGTCAACTTATATTGGTTCCAGCAAGTAGGCATCTCATGAGCAACATAAAGCTAGATTAAATTTTCCAGCAAAAAGGAATATGAAGAAGACTGAAAGGCAGGAAGAAGACACATGACAAAAAATAGAAGGGGCAAAGCTACAGCATTAATAAGAAGCACGGCACACCTTCTTCTAGTGTCTCTTGTGTGCGGAAAACAGCAGCATTATTTTGCATTACTCGTTGCATATTTAATCGAATTTTTGAGGTTGGAATAGAACCATTAGAATTTCTAAGTTTGTCGAGCCATGCAATTGTTTTCTCACCAGCATCCTTTTCCAAAGGTTTCTGCTTCTTCCCTGAAAATAACTAGTAAATGAATTAACATTTAGACATGAATGGCAAAGGTACTTGTATACAAAACAATGCAATACAACTTGCCTGGCCTATTGATCTCTGCAACTCGGTTGGCACAAGCCCGACCAAAGACAACAATGTCAAGAAGGGAATTTGCACCCAACCGATTGGCACCATGAACTGATGCACAGGCTGCCTCTCCAGCAGCCATTAGTCCAGGAACCATAGCATCTGGATCACAGCCTCTGATAGTAACTACCTGAGAAATAAAAGCAAAATTATTATGTTTGACGAGCCAGCAATACAGATAAAGATACAGATTATTTGAAGAACCCAATGTAACATGTTTTATTTTCAGATAGTACTGCATTGTCTTTCATTTTTAAGCGAGTTTATCAGTTATAAGATCATACATACATATCAATATGCATTTGCTTTGTGTATATCTTAAATGAAAAACAATTAAATTTCAGCATTTGTACTGAGAACCACATCTAAATGCATCTTAATATCACACCTCGCCATGATGATTTGTTGGAATTCCACCCATGTTATAGTGAACAGTAGGCAAGACTGGGATGGGCTCCTTTGTAACATCCACACCAGCAAAAATGGCAGCGGTCTCAGAGATACCAGGAAGCCTCTCCTTCAGCACCTCTGGAGGCAAGTGATTCAAGTGGAGATAGATATGGTCCTTCAAAGGTCCTATTGGATATAAGATCACAATAACTCCATGAGGTCAAGTTAGCTTGCAGGAACTGGTAACCATTTGCATCACATAACATTAGAAACAAAAATATGCTTCTAATGGCATGGCACATACATCGCCGAAAACATCTAAAACTTCATAAATCTATGACTAAACAATCACATAAATCACAAAAAAAAACCAAGAACCTACTCTAAACCACAAGCACCATATTGCAATAACTCACTGCACATTGGCAACCTAATATAAACTCTTCAAGGGTGGAAAAACACAGTTGATGCTGGGTGCTGGAATATAGAAATGCCAGCAATGAAGAGAGAATCATACCTACACCACGACCTTCCCTTATTTCCATGGTCATAGATCTTGAAACAACATCTCTTGAAGCAAGATCCTTGGCAGTAGGTGCATACCGTTCCATAAAGCGTTCACCTTCACTATTTCTAAGAATACCACCTTCACCACGAGACCCTGCAAATTGCATATAGAACTTAGAAATGAATCCCTCTCAACAAGAAGTGCAATAAAAATTAAATTCGATAAAGAAAAAAGAAATGATTTTCTATATAATGCAACCAAAAAAACTCAACCCATAACACCACACTTCATAAGAAGTGGAATAGGCACAAACCTTCAGTAATGAGGCACCCGGCCCCATAGATTCCAGTTGGGTGAAATTGCACAAACTCCAAATCCTGTAAGAAGAATAAATCAAAAAGGGGAAATAACAGATAAAGAGGTAGTTAAGGAAGAGGTTTCAGAAACCAATTTCAGGGTTATAAAAACAGAAGAAACCTGGAGGGGAAGCCCAGCCCGTGCAACCATAGCATTTCCATCACCAGTGCATGTGTGAGCGGAGGTTGCTGAAAAGTAGGTTCTACCATAACCCTGAAAGAAGGACAGCAAAGATAAAGGTCCTATTTATTTTTATAATCGATTTTAATATATATATATATCAGGGATATATATAGTACCCCAGTGGCCAGAATTGTGTTAGCAGCCTGGAATCGATGTAGTGTTCCATCCTCCATGTTCAAAGCTATCACTCCCTGGCAGCTTCCTGCACAAGACAACCAATCAACACTAGTTATCACAAACATGAGTGACAACAGAAAATGAAGTAGTAAGGTGACATGCTCGTCAAAATGAAGAAAACAAGTACATCTAAAAATTGTCGACAAACAATAACAAAAGATGATAAATATGCCAAGCCAGCTTCAGGTAACCAATGCAAACAAAAGTACCATGATACACAATTGATGTAATTTTTTTTTTAATTCCCTGCTATAACGTACCGTCAATATTCATCAACAGATCCAAAGCAAAATATTCCACAAAGAACTGGGTATTATGTCTCATAGCTTGGCCATAGAGGGTGTGCAATAGAGCATGTCCTGTTCGATCAGCAGCACATGCACAACGATAAGCCTGTCCACCTGATCAAGATAGAAAACGCCAAGAAGCCAAGATCAGAATTCCATCACTAATCCCAATTATCAAATTTATGTACTTGTACCTTTTCCAAAGTCAAGGCTTTGACCACCAAATGCTCGCTGATATATTTTGCCATCTTCTGTTCGAGAAAAAGGCAGACCATAATTCTCAAGTTCAATCACGGCTTTTGGAGCCTCCCTGCACATATATTGAATTGCATCCTGATCACCTACAATAATACAGCCTCTCTTTTGTTAAAACAGGAGGTGAAAAAGTGGAAAAGGCTGTTAAAAAGGTAGTTCACAAAGCTATAAAAATGCAAGTAAAAAGGTATTTAATACAAAAAGTGGCATGGCTCTTATGCCTTAGCTTCAGCGATATTGCTTTGGCAGGCAAACAACTAATATAAGTAGTTTGAATGGAGTTCAAAGGGAAAAAGATCAACAAATATGACAACCACTTCAATGAATATGCATGGAGATATAATAAACTACATCAGCCAATACAAAAGTGTACTTAAAGGAGACATGTAACTTTACTTCGGAAGAGAAGCTGATTAAAAATAAACTATTCTTACATGATTAAATATCAAGAAAAAACATATACTTATTTGCACTCCATGCACCACCTGTAAAATCACAAAAGATACAAGTCCAAACAAGTCATGTACCTAACCAATCACTTCCTTTAACTGTGTCATACATGTGCCATCGCCAGTCATCTTCAGTCATATTTCCCAAAGCAGCATTTATGCCACCCTGAACAGAAATGTCCAGAAAGAAAAATGAGAGAATAATCTTCAAATGGAATGGAAAAGCAAAAGGCACCAGTGATCTCATAACCTCACTACAGACTGCGCTTTAAACATTGCAAATAAAACCCGAATTTTCTTTTACATAGAAATATGGAGGAGTGGTAAGTTATAGTCTTTGAAGAACTATAAGAAAAGCCCACAGTAATGGTAATAAGAATGATTTTGGTGAAATTCATTGTCAATCTTAGTTGGACAAGAGAACACCAGTTATTGTGCAACCCACCCAAATATCCGTGATGAGGAAGGAAACAACAGCGAGAGACAAGTATGATCTACATAAACCCACTAAATTATAGAACCAATATGCCTATAAAATCTAGAACTATGAGTCCCACTAATCTATAGTCACCGTACACATGCACACCCTGATTAATAGCAACAGCATAGCACATAATCACGAGAAAAAAAGGTCTAGAAACCTGAGCTGCAACAGTATGCGAACGAGTTGGAAAAAAGCTTAGTTATGCAAGCAGTATTAAATCCATGCTCTGAAAGACCAATGGCTGCTCTCAGCCCGGCACCACCAGCACCAACCACCACTGCATCATATGTATGATCCACTATTGTATAAGAGGGTTTTCCCTGCAAAAATAACATATGTTCATCACAATCCCCTTTTTGCTATTTTTTTATGTATAATAATTATATCAATTCCACGAAAAGTCCATGCTCAGAGGAACACATAGTACTTTACAAACAATAAAAAATATATGCATTAGCGTGAACGCAGCTAAAATAATCAATATGGAGAGAAAACGGAAATTTATCACATTAGAATAAGATAACTAAGCTTAAGTTCGACATGGTATTTGTTTCTACATAATATTAGAAAAGTCAATTAAACGGAGCTAAGTCAAAGATGACTAAAGAGAATAAAGCGTAGATTCCAAGCATTCCTTTTCTCATCAGCCAAACAGTCCAAGCGCTAACATATGAGATAAAACCAATCGAGATCTACCGAGAAAATCCGTAATCGGGAACAAAAAAGAAAAGATAAAAAGGAAAGCAGCTTTTTGATTTTTCAAAGCATAAAAAGGAAATAAAAGTACAAACAAGGAGTTCAAAAACCATAGAATTAAGGGGAGGAAGAAAGAACAGTACAGCATCAGTGGAGAAGAATCTAAACACGTGAGATCTAAGAGAATCAATGGCAACTGATCTCTTCGAGTGCGGAACTCGAAGGCCACGAGAAACGCAGCGCCACATCTCCGCTCGCTTTATCAAGTTTTTGTTTAATAGGTTTTGGTTTTTCCAAATTATGGGTACCGGAAGGCGTGTGGTTATATCTTTGCTGGGAATTGGTATCAGGAAAAAAAAAGTATAGAGCAAAAAGGGTGGCGGCGAAGTAGTAACTGAAGCTAATTGCCGGGGAATGTGACACACTATGCTCTTAGACTCGCCCTTTGTGTTTCTATATAACTACCGAAATGCCACTAGTTGCGTTTCATGTTTTTTTCTCGAGGGCATGTATATATATAAAAGTGGGAATTACGAATTTATTGAACTATATTAGTAGTAAAAAGAAGTATATTTCTCTTAAAAAATTTAAAATTGAGTAATTATATGTTTATAAGATGTTTATATATCGTTAATAATTTAAAAAATATTTAAATAAATATTATCTTATAATTATTCAGACCATTATAAAATGAAAATTGTGAACTAATTAAGGGTCTGTTTGTTTAGCTGTAATTGGTTTTCCAGAAAATGAATTACTGGAATTTGAATTACTGGAATTTGAATTACTGGAAAATGAATTACTGGAAAATGAATTACTGGAATTTGAATTACTGGAATTTGAATTCTGGAAAATGAATTACATTTCTGTAAAATGAATTACATTTCTGGAAAAATGATGTTTGAATTTAAACATTTTTTCTAGTGATAAATTATATTATTATTATTAAAATAATAGTACTATATTATATTTTAAAAATATTAATTAGTATATTTTAATATCTTTACTAAATATTATTGAAATATATAAATAATATTATTCATTATTAAATATATAAAAAATTATATATTATTAAAATAAAAATATAATATCTTATATTATTATAATATAATTGATTATTTTATATAATATTAAAAATATAATATTATATTATTATAATATTAATAAATATTTTAAATATTTTAATAATTAATATTTTGATGAAAATGATATTAAAATATTTTATTAATATTAAATTCATAAAATAAAATTATTTTGAGTATTTTTGCTTTGAAGTGAAAAGTTTGGAAAATGACTTACGGAAAATGAATCCGTAAGTCATTTTACAGAAAACACAAAGGAAATTCTGTTACTAGGAAAATGAATTACATTCCGGAAAACGAATTACGTGAAACAAACACGGGAAAACGTTTTCCGAAAAACGAATTACGTGAAACAAACACGGGAAAACATTTTCCGGAAAACGAATTACGTGAAACAAACACGGGAATTCGGGGAAAACCAATTCCGTAATTCCAATTACGGGAAACAAACAAACCCTAAACTGCCTAAATGGTTATGTTATATAGAGAAATATTAATTTTTTTTAAAAAAAATAAATTCAAATAACTGTAAATATATATGTTATCAATAATTAAGAAATATTTTAAACAGACATTAACCTTATAATTACTCTTACTATTAAAAAAATAGACATTAACCTTATAATTACTCTTACTAATAAAAAAAATAGAATTTATGAATCAAATTTTAATCATATCAACTTTTTTATTTCATATTTTGAGAGGGTAGTTTCACCTTAATTTGACAATTTTGATTCAATTCAATAGGATTAACTTCTTTAAAGGCTAATTTAAAATAGAATTTTATAAAAATTGAGGTTAAATAGAATTTAATTGATAGTGAAAAATATTTGATTCGACATGAATTAAAGTAGTAATATAATTTTTATATATATTTAGAGATAATTTTTAAATCATTATTTCTATAATTGTTTTTAATTAGTTCTTTATTTTGTTGAATAATTTTTTTATATTGTATTAGGTATGATATATATTTTTATTTTAAAATTCAGATCAAATTTTAAATTATATAAAAAAATTAAACTCGGATCATAATCGAATGAAAAATATGCTTCTTGAATCGAGTTAGATTGGTTGAAAAAATGACCTAACCTATTCGTTTCATCTTTATTCATATTATTTCATTTAACACAAAGTTTAATGGATTAATATGTGCATCCTAACCTTATGATCTTTAACTCGCTAAAACATAATTTAGGGTCTGTTTGTTTAGCTGTAATTGGTTTTCTAGAAAATGAATTAGGGTCTGTTTGTTTTCCGTAATTGGAATTACGGAATTGGTTTTCCCCGAATTCCCGTGTTTGTTTCACGTAATTCGTTTTCCGGAAAATATTTTCCCGTGTTTGTTTCACGTAATTCGTTTTTCAGAAAACGTTTTTCCATGTTTGTTATAATATAATTGATTATTTTATATAATATTAAAAATATAATATTATATTATTATAAATATTAATAAATATATTTTAAATATTTTAATAATTAATATTTTGATGAAAATGATATTAAAATATTTTATTAATATTAAATTCATAAAATAAAATTATTTTGAGTATTTTTGCTTTGAAGTGAAAAGTTCGGAAAATGACTTACGGAAAATGAATCCGTAAGTCATTTTACAGAAAACACAAAGGAAATTCTGTTACTAGGAAAATGAATTACATTCCGGAAAACGAATTACGTGAAACAAACACGGAAAAACGTTTTCCGGAAAACGAATTACGTGAAACAAACACGGGAAAACATTTTCCGGAAAACGAATTACGTGAAACAAACACGGGAATTCGGGGAAAACCAATTCCGTAATTCCAATTACGGGATTTGTTTGTCTGTTAGGAGAGTCTGTTATATAATATTTGTTTAGTTTGTTTAGTTGAACCCTTCTCGGAGCCTTCTAAGTTTTCGTCAATGTAACTATATACTCTCTGTAATTCCTTATGGGAAAGTACGGCTTTATGAAATGAAAATAAAGTTGAGAAAATAATGGCTTTCAACATGATATCAGGTTTTGGGGATTCTGTGGTTCATTTCTTGAATTTTTAGGGTTTTCTTCTTCGGGCTTCTTTGTTGGGGTGCCTCTGTCATGGGGGATAAGATCTTTACAAACAAGAAAATTAGCGTGGTGTCGGACAAGTTCAATTTTCTGCCATGGAAGCAGCAGATCCTACTTGCGAATGGGACAACGATTCCGAAAGAAGAGTCTGAAACGTTTCTTGCACAAAATAGTGCTTTGGCTTTCGTTGCTACCACAGCTGGTGGGTGCTGAAACGACGGCTGAAATATGAAAAATCATTGATCGGTTCTTTGCGAGAAAGACGATTGCCATGATCATGAACCTCCATTATAAGCTGAATATGGTTCAGAAGGGTGACTTAAGCATGCGTTCCTTCATTTCTCAGGTCAAAGAGGTTGCTACTATTATAGGTGCTCTTCCCTCGGAGTATAGATCTGTCATTACAGTTACAACAGCCAGCAGAGAGCCTCTTTCCCTTGGTGGGGTTACTTATGTCCTTATTGATGCCGAGCTTCAACAACAAAATTTTGATCATCTTTATGGACTTTATATAAGTGCTAAACTGGCTAAAGTTTCCATTAGTGACGTTAGAAAAAATGTTAATCCGAGATAAAATAACAATAACAATAAATATTATTATATAATCAAACGAAGCAAAATAATTATAAAGAATTAAAATAGAGAATGGAATTAGTTACTCATGTGTAGACACTGAATCGAATGAGTAGAGTATGATGAACTGAAAAAGGATTTTTTTAGGCATGTATGAACAGTTTCCTTAAGACATATTTGTCATCTCCCCGGTGCTCTGAGTAACGTTGGACGTCAGTCTCCCAGGATACAACAACAAACGATCATAATAGTAAGCACAACCGTAGTGATCAGTCGAACACAATCTCGCCTTTATCTATTACCGGAAAGAACGAATTTGGAAGTAACTTTCTAAGGGTTTTTTTAATTCAATATTGTGAATTGTAACTTGTAACTTGTGCCTAAGAAGTATGTCTCAACTAGCCAATATATATGGAGAGGAAACGGGTTAAGACCTTTTCGTGAAAGGATTTAATATTTTCATGAAGAGAATTGTTGATATGATTAACTTTAAACAAAAAACAATAAGTTAATTCACCAAGTGACATAACTTATTATTAATTAGTTATAAATAACATCAATTCATTTAATAATTTTTCTAACAGGTGATTCGTGCGGGCACAATCCATCGCAAGTCTCTGCGCAGGAGTTTGGGCAATCTCAGTATCGTCAGGCTGGTAAAGGACGTTGTCGCACTCGTATTCAGTGTCAATTATGTGAAAAACTTGGTCATTCGGTGGACCGATGCTGGTACCGTTTTGACCAAACTTTTAATAGTGACTCCACTGCTCCTCCCAAAGCTCCTTTAAAGCCTCAAACTCCCTCGGTAAATTTCTATTCGTATTCTGGAGACCATTATTGTGGCTATAATAGGTTTGGGTCTCGTCCTAAGCGTGGTGTGGCTTTGGTGGCCGACTGTGGGCACAATGGTCGTGGTATTGCTCGTAAAAATGATGGTTGATTTGTGGATTCTGGTGTCATCCATCACGTTACTATTGATGGTGTTGATGTGGCTGATGGAGAAGAATTTCATGACTTTGATACCATGTTGAAAACCATTATTTTCTTAACTTTATTTTCATTCATAGAGTTATTCTTTTCTATAAGGGATTACAGATTGTCGAAAACCTAGAAAGCTCCTAGAAGGGTACAACTCAACAAATATTCTCAACAAACTCTCCTAATATACTAACAAATTCTTATCTATCAGATATAACAATTTTACGTTCTAACAGTCTTTAATTATTCAATAAGTGATTATTTGAAAGATTATATTTAAACACATAAAAATTTCATATCTAAACAATATGACATTTAATAAATCCAAGACTAAATATATTGATTTCGAACTGTCAAAAATAAATCTTAGACTCCATTAATTATTTTTTTGAAGTATTCGTAATTTTAATATAAAAATTTGTCATTAACTATTGAAATAAATTTAATTAAATTCAAAATATATATTTGATAATTCAAAATTAATGTGTTTAATCATATTTTCTTTACTCGGTTGCATAACCCTAGTCAACCACTTCAAGCATCATATGCTTAGTACATTATGAAGGAGGATAACTGATGTGCTGATTTGCTTGCCGAGCTAGGAATCAACTTTTCAAACCTCTCACATTCGAATATAATTTCCACACTACGTGTGGGTTATGTTTTGTATCGTAGCTAAAAATTATAATATATCTTATTAAAAAAATAAGTTTTATTATTAATTATTTAATTTAGTGAGATGTAATATTAAATTTCTTAAATAAAATCAAAGGTGGTTTAAATTTTGATGTTGTTGAAAGAAAAAATTGAGTTGTCTCATAACATAGATATACAATATCCAATTTAAATTAGTTGATTAGTAAATCATATATAGACTATTAATCTAAAAAAATATTTTTTAATTGAATGAAAATAACTTTTAAAAATCATTTTTTTTAAATTAAATTAACTTATGATAAAAAGTATATAAAAATTGGATTCTACTTTTAAAGGGTAACTCTTTTTAAAACTATTCGAGATTAATAGATTAGTTGATTGATAATAACATGAGAACCGAAAGCCAAGACACATTTTGGTTGTTTGCCAAATTAAGCAACGGTTATCGGTGGAGAGCTGGTGTTTAACGGAGCTTAAACCAAGTTAGGTGTGGGAGGTAAGCATTGATCCATGACCCAAATGGTTCCAAGTAAGAGAGATACCCGCTGGTGCACTTACTAGCCACAACAGACCTATGGGTGGAAACTGCACCCACGTTGCATCACATTCACCATTAACATACAACTTCCAGATTCATTTGCATTCTTCTTATGATTAAAAAGAAAAAGTGAAGTTGGGGCCGGATGTCTAAACTCACCGGTGTAAATATCTATACCAGATTATTTTAACAGAAAGAATACACGAAGGTCAAGTTTTGTGTCAACTGCTCCGTTGTTTTCCCTAGTGAAAATGGTGTCTGTCACCCGTTCAACATGTTTTCTTGTCAATGAAAAAAACTCAAAAGTTTATAAATCACGCAGGTCTGTAGTTAAAAGGCAGGAAACTTAGCGTTTTGAAGCAACTACAGCATATAGCTCCACTTAAGGTCATTCTCAAAATGCTTTACTTCAGTTCCAAACAGTAGTGATACTTTGTAAGTCGATTGTTTATATTTTGCACAATCGATATCGAAGTATGAGTCAAAGACTTTGCTTACAATTGAAAATAAAAGTTGAGTTCAAATCTTTCCGGTTAACACCATACTTAAGAGCCTCTATGGCAGCTAAATACCGTTCCTACTTGTTTTAGGCGTGGTAGTTTATGTTGTACCTTTGGCTGAAGTAGTGACAGAACAGACACTGATTCATCAAAGCAAGATGACAAGGTGTGTGCTATCAGGATCGAGATATTGCACTTAGTTCTGGGAACAATACCAAATTCCAAACTTCAAAATCCATTCATTTTTCGTTAACCCAAATTATTCTCCTTAACAAGAAAAACTTTAAATTTGTTAACTATCTGATTGGAAATCGAACAAATAAGCAAATCATGCATGCAATAAAAAAATGCGGAATTTAAAAGGAAAATGGTAATAAAAGAAGGGAAAAACAAAAAGAACATGAAGTGATATGGGGCTTGGGAGAGAAGAAGAAAAGAGAAGGCCAATCTCTGAGTTGATCGACGAGCTTAGAACGGTTTATCCTTTCAGGAAACCCGGAATCTTTCTTCTCCGATCTTTGTAACCATCTTCTCCTCCGAGTAAAAGTTCGGGATAGTAAAACAAAAAAGCCTCTGGGATTTAAATCTCTTGTTTTATAGCTGGAATGAGACACTTCCGTTGTGATTAATTTCGTATGATGGTCATACCCAAACGCTTGGATTACGGAAGAATCTACTCCTGCAGTGAATATTTTGGTCGGCCAGTTTACAAGTGAATTTTTTGAGCAACCCTTTTTCGTTAGATGGAACGGTTTTTGATCAATACTGTTTATTTTATTTTTCATATTACATGTTCACCGTTCAGCCTTCAAAACCCTAAACTATCGTTAACAGCTGAAAATATAGATTCGTAAATCCACATCAAATTAACCGCAAAATGATCATTAGATTAAACTCTTAACTTGTTTAACAGCTGATTAATAAATTAATAATCGAACGTTACCTACTACTACTATGTAGTTCTACAACGGGCATTTACAAAATCAGCTCCCTAATATTCCAATAATCCACAGTGCAATGGAAAAGGGAGCTTCAATTTTAGAGCTATATCTCAAGCTCAACCGCAAAAATCAAAAGACCAGACTCTGCATCAACAAAGTGAAGAATCATTTCAACTGTTGAGGGTTGAAAGCATGCCTCCAGTACCAGTCGGCAGTACAACCTCCCAACCAGGACCTTTGAGGGGAACTGCATTGGCACTAGCCTTGGTTTCCTCTCCATCGCCAGAATCAGCAATAAGGTCGCTGCGATCAAGAATCCTTTCCAGATCCTCATCGCTGATATCTGTCTGAATCATCTTGTCCTCAGCAGTTTCTTCATTCCGGAGTAGTGCCAGTAGATCTTCCTCCTGAAATTTTTAGTCTGAAAATCAGTCTACAGCCTCACATAATAATCTTTACAAATCACAAGGACAATGGATTGGTGAAAGATCCCACAGCATAAGGTTTGATAAATGGAATGGATGATAAACCAAACCTCAATGACATCATTACTAGGTTTCCGTTCTTGGTGGAACTGCCCTTTTCCGATCACGACATGTTCTAGCTTCAACTTACTATAAGCTCTTTTCAAAATGCGACACTGTTAAAAACCACATCTTTCAGTTTCTTCTTAATTTTACTGCCAGTAGGAAGCTTAAAAGAAAGTACAAATATTGGAAAAAGAAACAGTACATGCCTCAACAGATTGTGCTGTTGCAAGTCTGTAAACATGAACAGGTTTGGTTTGTCCAATGCGATGACATCTATCCATGGCTTGCAAATCCATTTGAGGGTTCTGTGATAGACAAGCAACACAATGAGTAAGGTTTTAAATCCACTAATAAATCAGGAACTGAAGAACGTGAGGAATAGAACTGGATACCCAGTCACTATCGTAGAGTATGCAAGTATCAGCTGCAGTCAGATTGATACCTAGGCCACCTGCCCTTGTACTGAGAATAAATATCCTATAATTGCTGTTCACATCATTGAACTCTTGGATCTATTTGCAGGACAAAAAAACGGAAATACAAAATAGCTGATTAATAATTACGGTTAATAAGATATCTGATACCGGAGAACTTAATTAAAGACTGAGTATTCTTGGAGGCATATGGCTATTTTGTTCTAATGAAGACTCAAATACACAGATCAACCCATTTCTTATAATGTGGTTTCAACTTTAAGCTGATTTAAGAGAACTATAAAACAAATAATAATAAATATACAGTATTCATCACGTTGCACATACTTGTCTTCTCCTTTCTTCTAATTTCACTGCACCATCAATCCTACAAACATTAAACCCCTTTTCACTCAAATAGTAATCCATTATATCCAGAACCTTAGTCCACTGGCTAAAGATGAGAACCTGTTGACGAAAGGCAGGGAGAATGAGTAGACAGCTTTAAATATATATAAAACAATGAGAACATACAAACTAAACGTTCATAACATACTTTGTGTTTGCGCTCAAATAACTGGGTCAACAACCGGTCAAGCAATTTAAACTTCCCACACTGCTCAACGATCTGCTCTACAGGCGGATAAAAATCTTCACAAACAAGAAAAAAGTGTAAGTGAGGTTGCCGAGAATTCTTTCAGAGCAATTTTTCAGGAAAAAAAGAAGAAGCACAAGATAGGTACATGATCCATCAAAGGCAGCTTCTAGGAGATCTGGATGGTTGCAATTCTTCCGAAGCTGAATCATCAAATTGTTAAGCTTCCCTTTCATACGACGCCCTGCAGCATTGGAAAGGTAAACTATCATACAAATCGTGGCCGAATATAATGCAGAATGCTTAAAATTAAGATTTCGAACATAATGCAGAATAGTCAATCTTCTAAAACCAAACTCAAATTGATCTAA
The DNA here is from genome assembly GCF_006381635.1 of Hibiscus syriacus. Lineage (NCBI taxonomy): Eukaryota > Viridiplantae > Streptophyta > Magnoliopsida > Malvales > Malvaceae > Hibiscus > Hibiscus syriacus. The sequence continues at coordinate 33,560 of NW_024063406.1, read as the reverse complement.
ACCCAAATTGAAATGATAATAGTTTTGCTTCTAAAACCAAACTCAACTGATCTATACCTGTGTCAACCTTCTCTTTTAGATATGATTCCAAAGTTTGATTAAGCAAATGATCTTGGAAATTCCTTTGATAATCGGTCAATGTAGCATATAGTATGATCTCTTTTTTACGAGGGAGCATATGCTCCACATCAGCCTTCATTCTTCGAAGAAGAAAGGGGCGCAATATAGCATGGAGTTTAGCAACCACCTGCAGGTAAGTAAAAAGTCAAAATCAGAATTAATTTATAAATTGTAGTTTCAGAGGTGTGGGGAGGAAAAAAGTCAGAAAGGTGCATACTTGAGCTTTTCTTTTCTCTTCTATTTCTTCCTGTGACATGTCACCATTACTTCTCCCCGAAAAATCAAACCTAAATATTTAAATCATGTCATAAATGAGATAACAGTAAGCTAATGCAGCAAATCTCACCCAGGAAGAGGAAAAAACAATTATATTAATAACTCAAATAAAAAAAATAGAAACCCTGAGAAAGGAGTATCATAACATGCTTTCCAGAAAAATTTAATAACCTAAGAGGCCAACAAAGCATTTCCTATGTTTTCCAAGTATTCAAAAGTACTATAGAAAGGGACCAAGATATTCAAGATATGCCCTCAGGCTAACATTAGAAATCAATATTGTGTGATTACAGAAAAATAGAACACGATGACTTTTACATGGAATAATTACTAGAAGTGGAACCTTGACAGTGTGAATAGTTAGCAAACTAGTTATTTAGTACCTAATGTTACTCGGACACAGGCATAAGTATCGGAAATTGATATGTATAGAACACAGGTATGATTAGATTTTCTAAGTTTTTTTCATTCATTAAGAGGATCCTTGGACTTGGAGTTGGAATGAAGAGTTCAAACATGGTTTAGTACCATATTTTTAACTTGAGAATTGACCGAGAAAATATTATGCGACATACCATGACTCAAATTCTTCATGAGATTGAAAAATATCAGGCAAAATGAAATTCAACAACGACCATAGCTCTGCCAAGTTGTTCTGCAGAGGTGTTCCAGTTAAGAGGAGCTTATTGGCAACACGCAAGTGTTTCAATTCTTTCACTAATTTGCACTCGAAGTTTTTCAATCTGTGCCCCTATAAGAAAGAGGATAACAGTTATAATGGATCATTTGCCCATCAACAAGTTTCAAGTTTTCACATATTTAGGAGTACAACCAGAAGACTTAGCCAGGCTATAGACAACCCAGGATAAAATACTGACCTCATCAACCACAACATATTTCCACTCATAATGCCTCAAAAATTTCTTTGCATCACTCATCGCCATCTCATAAGAAGTAACAACAATTGGAAAGTTGGGGCCAATTCCTTTAGGCATGTGCTTCCTACGAATCTCATCCCTTTCTTGCTGGGTTCCATGATAAATGATTGCATCAATAGAGGGTGTAAACCTGCTTAAAAAAAGAGGGAAAGACCAATTAAAAGATGAAATTTGATTATATGTTTTTTATATAAAACCTAACAAATTATTTTACCTTGTAATCTCGTTTATCCAATTAGAAAGAGTTGACAGAGGAGCAATAATCATGTAGGGCCCGTTCATCCCATTTCCTTTCAAATGTGCAAGAAAAGCAATAGTTTGAATTGTCTTTCCAAGACCCATCTGATCTGCAAGGATCCCATTCAGCCCATTCTGCCATAAGGAGATCAACCACTTCACACCTTTAAGTTGATAAGACTTCAATTTTCCACCAGTCAACAAGGGTACAAGTTCTCTCTGCTCTTTCTCAATTTTTTCCTCTTCGGTCAGATTTTCATCTTCATTGTTCACATTCTCTCCCTCTTTAGATCTAGTAAGCATAGCTGCGACTGCCCTCTTGACCTTCCTCTGGAAAAATGAAATCACAGAAAAGTAGTTGCTTAATACAACCCAAGGCTTCAAATTATATTACAAGGATCTCAAGGCTACCAATGGATCAGAAACATACAACCTGCAACCTAGCATTGTTCTCAAAAAAGCTATTATCATACAAGAACTGTCGAGATAAACCAGATTGTTAACAGGGAACAGGAGCACCGAACAATTTACAAGTTGTACTTGGCATTGATAAGCAATAACAGAAGCATAAATTAAGAACAGTAATTATCAAGACAAAATGCAACAGATTAAGGACCTACCGAGTAAGATTGTAAGAAATAGACACGACTAATCATGCACAAATGATGCCGCATTACAGCACATGTATTGCAAGCATTACATGTTGTCAGGGTAAATAAAGCAGAAATCATACATTGTTGTACTGGTTAGCAGCTCTTCTTTTTGAGCCACGACCTCTCTTTGTCTCAGCAGCTTCAGGCTTAGGTACATTCTACCAATATTATAACAGATAATCAGAAAAAAAACAAACCAATTCAAATTATAAAAATGTATGTGAAACAAAGGTGATAGGGAAATACAAATGTGATGTCCTCCATCTTTTCAAGCAAAAACTCAGAGTACATCTGAGTTTGGGTCAAAAGCTCATCCAATCTAGTAAACTGTGTATCATTCAAGTGCACCAACTCTTCAGGCTCCTCTTGTTTTATATCCTCCTTCAACCGATCTTCCATTAGTTTCTCTTCCTCCTTGACCATAGCCTCTGATAAAAGAGACGCATCTCCATTTTTGGCATCTACCAACGTTTCCTCCTCCAGCTTTATGATTTCTTCTTCGCACTTCTCCTTCATTTTTGTAAGAGTAATATATATATATAAAGCAAAAGAAACATTATTCAATCCTCAAGAAGCTACAAAGGACCTAAAAATTTCCTTTAAAAACTAAGAGAATATCACATTTGAAACTTTCTGTCTTCCTTTCAATTTTCCTTTCCTCGCTCAGCCTTTTAAGTTTACAAGCATAAAGATTTAGGTTATATCTTCAATCATTTTATCAATGACCAAACATAAGCAGTTAAAAAGACACCAAAACCTTTAAAACCACAAGGAAACGAAGCAAGAGATAAAGTACATCCAAACAAACCTCGTCTTCGAGAACTGAAGTCGGTGATTCAGCGGAAGCGTTGTTTTCGTTTCCTTTCTCGGCCCCCATTGTCAAACCCTAAAAGTACTTACACCAACCAAAATTAAAAAAAGGAACATGAACATGAACATGTAAACGAAATAATCAAATTCTAAGAGATTAGACATATGAACTAAAGCTTTAGCTACATCCAAATACAGAAAAACCCTAGGGTTTTAGATCGTTGAACGCAGAATAACACCATCCCAATAGTAAAAAGCATGAAATATATGACAAGGAACTTAACATACAGTGAAAGAGCTTCAACTATCAGAGAGTAACCGGAGAGAAACTAAGTCGAATCGTCGAAAAGGAAGAGCGAGCAGAGCGCAAAAGAGAAAATGAGAGTGATAGTGTGATACATTTTTGCACGAGCGGAGCACTTAAATTAAGCATTAAAAATTATTTTTATTTATTTTCTAATTGACTGTCGTCAGTTTGGGCGGGAAAAACGAACTTTGACAAATACCCCTAAGTGTCCAATATATAACAGTGGATTCAATTTATTTCCTGAATGTTTGAAGGGTATATTAGTAAATTGATATTTCATCTGGGTCCAGAATATGTGGCATTCACAGGTAGGTTATGGGCTCCCAATTTTGGGGCACGCTCTGTCCCTTCCACTAATTTTCTTCCCTGCCTTTTTTTAAATTTTTGCGACTTCGAGGGACGGTGCGATATTTTCAACTTTTGAAATGGTTTTTAAGAACTTTTTGATTTGATTAATCAATGTCTTGTTTGATATAGTTATGAGTAATATATATATATATATGTGTATATATATAAAGAGAAGGGGTTTGTTCATAATTAGGAACCACCGTAAAATAAAACTTCATAAGAAGAAAGAAAAATGAGAAACCAATAAATAAGCTCAGCTGATGAATTTTTTGCATACAGTGGACAAGAAAATCAATGTCCGAACAACACATTTAAAAATCCAAATTATTTAGGTAAAAAAAATTGACAAAACACTTGATTTTGATGTGCTGAAAGTTAAATGCAGTGTGGATGATGAAGTTGCTTTCTACCGAGAAAATTCCACCTACAACAAGGCAAAACGAAAAGAAAATAACTCAAGATAGCTTGCAGATGTTTTCAAATCCCATGTACTCTCCATTTTCCAGCTTTTCAACCATATCAACAATGCCAACTCCACCTGCAACAATTTTCATGAAAATGGGATCAGGATCTTGGCATTTTGAGAGGTTCAAATTCAAGTGACTGGCTTTGCAAGGTAACTTGTAAGGCCTCGAGGAAGCGAGGAGCTGTTGTACCTAAACTGATTGCACTGATAAAGATCGTCAAAGCAAGTATGAAGATGATAATCGATGTTCTTCCGATGACTGCAATAATCTTTCTGACTACATGCTGGCCAGTGAAGGCAGCAATTGTTGCCACGAGAACAAAATAGGCAGCTGCAGAGGAAAAACAAGGTTACATTGAAACTCTCACTGATATTGCTGAAAAAACCAATCATAATAGTTATCTTTCACTGATATATCCACTTACCATATGGGACAGGAAAACGGTTGAGAAGATAATATTGTACAACTGACATCGAGGACGAGAATACCATAGCGAACGTTGATGTCGCACTAGCTACCTGCAGAATATATGTTACTATGTCGAACTCGGTTACCATGAAGACTGAAGAATAATTTTTGGACCACAACAAATTTGTCTCATAATATACTAAATGTAAGTAGTACTGAAGTGTACCTGAGGAGGAATTCCTAGCTCAAGGAAGAGGGGACCCAAGATGAAGCCACCTCCGAGTCCAAGCAGGCCGCCAACAATACCGGCTATAATTCCGCAAGAGCAGTATAAAAGAATCTGATATACCTTCCAGTTTATGACTTCCTTTCCTTTGGATGCAATCACCCTGGTTCCCTTGTATAGGCTTACGGCTTCAAAGAGTGTCACGGAGGCAGCAATGGGTATCTATTAAAACAGAAAACGAAACAATAACGATCGAGTCTTGAGCTTTTAGCCCCAAGAAACTCTAGATTTTCTGATTTGTAAACCAGTGCTTCTTAAGCTTTATTCCAAGCCAATAACATGGATCAATCATACTGTAAAATAGCCATAAGAATTGGTTCCATATTTTACCTGCAAAGAGTTCACAACCCAATACATGACTGAACAGGTTGGAAGATATTCCTGCAGAAACAAACATGTGGACTATGTAAACATGGAAGATCATCGAAATTGTTCTCGTAACGATATGGACAATATTAGCACACCTTGATTATCTGAACAACAAGAAAACTGATCCACACGTAGACAAGCAGCAGTACCTCTTTCCAGTATATGTTTTGCAGTAGAGATACCTGAATTGAATAATAACAACAATAAGCAATTATAACAAAGACTATAGTTGTACGAAAACCGAACTGTCCTTGAACTTACTTCGTCAACTGGCTGGTTCCCAGGGCCACTTGGTAGCCGTTTATAGTCCTGTTCATCTCCATCTGCAATGCTTGAGTTTAGCATAATACATTTGCGATAATTTCTATAGATAAGGTTTACAACACTCACCGTCCGGTTTGGACTCGTCTACTTCGGACTTAGCGGCTTCCTGAAAACAGAATATCAAAATCCTTATTAATATGTTATGCCAAAGGGAAGCAATCCAAGGAAAACTGAAGGAAAAATGGAAAATTATACCTTTTTCATCATTGTCTCTTTCTTCCATGTATCTATACCTTTGAATAGGGCTTTCGTAGATGTACCTGGCATCGACAAATTTATGCTTCTATATCAGAGAAAACCATGTTACATATACCTGTTTAGCCCAAAAACGGTGTTAATTCTTATTACCAATGAAGAGGATGATGAGCAGAACTGTGACCATCCAATCAGCAAACATGACATTGAAAACAACTCCAATACTGATTCCAAGCATAAGCATGGGCTGGAAGAGCAATGCCAAATCATAGTCTATGAGGGGCATTTCCAGGGTTGGGTGCCTAAGTTTCAGGTTATAATATACTGTTGATCCAGCGGCACCCATGATCATACCTGCAACCATAAAAATCCTCGTTATAAACGTGATTAGTGCTAAAGACTGAACGATCAGCATAAATTCTCGAGTTTTACAATGTTAATCATGTCATGATCATGCAATGTTGATGCAAAAAAGCTGAACTCACACTTGGAAATGGCGGTGGACGACTTTGGGTCGAAGCCAATAATGAGAGAGAGCATCGGCACAAAAATCCCACCACCTCCAACGCCTCCAACGCTGCCCAATGCTGCACCGAGGAATCCGACGATCGATCCCACAACTACTTTCCAACCAAACTCCATCTCCTGCTCAAACAGTGATTAATAAATTCATATATATCAAACTTACCAATCTTGAAAAGAATTAGCTGTTGCGTAAGATAATCGGCTGACGGCTTTACTTACCGGCCAGACAGGTTCATAGCCAGACTTCCCACTTTGCCAGAGGAAATTGACAACTCTAACAAGAAATCCCTGTGTTTTAACAGTCTCTTTGGGGACATGTCGGTTCCCTTTGTCTTTCAGTAATCTCTCTGCTATCCCCACATTGCTCATCACGACAAGAACCAGAAAAACTCTCCATGCCATGAATGCCAACCATCTTCTGTTAACCTTAATTTCAGCCATCTATTCAAAGAATTAGCAATTCAATTGAAGAACTTTTTTGAAGCTTTAAGTTCACTCAATTCTCTTCTTATCCCTCTCTGGTACCAATATAGATTACAACATGGGAGAAAATAAGAAAATATGAAGAAGCAATGAGTTCACTCTATTGGTACTATCCCTGGTGTCTACATTTATAAATGTCTCTATACTCCTTCCCTGCTTTTTACCCCACCTCACAGTTCCTCGGATCCTCTCGTACTAACTGCAAGTTTTAACTACGGTTGATTATATAAGTAAACATGGATATAAGATATGATATTTTAAATATATAAAAAAATTAAAATATGATTGTATAGGATATATTCATGTCTGTCATTCATCATAAATCCAGCTAAATCTAGGGGTGTAAATATTTCGAATTTGAATAAATAAAGTTATGTTTGTATTCTTTTGTTTATTTTTTAAAGTATTTGTATTTGGCTCGTTTAATGTTTGCAAACATGTATATGAACATATTCATTTATATGTTCGCCAACATGTTCGTTTATATGTTTAGAAATTGTGAAATCACACCACTAGTCCTTAAGCTCCTTTTAGCTTCACATATTGAACTCCAAAGCTCTATTCTTTTCAATTTAGTCTCTACCTTCACTAATATTTAAAATATAAAAAAAATAAAAGGCAAAAGAATATGATAAACGAGTTTGTTCGTAAACATAAACGAACCGAACACACTTATTAAACGAACTAAAAATTATATGCATACTTATTTATTTAACTTAATAAATAAATATTATACGAATTATTCATGAATAGAATGTTCTCTTCATTTAGATTTCTACCGCTAACATAGGTGTTGGAAGTGAAATGAAACAATCAAAGGCAAGGCTGCGAGCTATGTTTGGAGGAAACTTCTCCGAAGCTGCATACAAATTTTTCAAACATTTTAGTACGGAACAAGAAGTAATATTAACAGGCATCATCGAAAATTACAGTAAAAGGGAACTCAGCCCCGAGGTATAAGCCTTGGGGTACTATAATTTTAATGCCGATTTATACGCCAAATCCATGAAACTTCATAGCTGCTTCAGTCCATCTTGGCTTCTTCTTTCAACTGTTTTAATTAGGGGTCAATATTTTATCAAGCCAAATCGAGTCAAGTTAAAAAAATTCGAGTTGTTCGAGTTGACGAGTCTTATTTTATAACTCAAACTTCATTTAAATTTTTTGAGAGTCTAATCAAATTGTTCGAGTTTTTGTCTAAATCTATTTGTAAATATTTATAATATTATGATATTAGTTGATTATAATCTAAACTTCTATAACTATATACAATACATATATATTTCTTCATATTTTTTTCATATGTGATATACATATATCATACAAAGCCAAGAGACTCAAACTTAAAAATCATTATACTAATTATTTGAGTTATTTAAGTTCTATTTTATAACTCGATTCGAATTTGAAATTTTTCGAGTTGAGTTGAGTTTATAAAAATACAATTTAAAATCAATTCAAATCTAATCGAATAAAAAAGATCAATTTTTCAAGTTGAATCGAATTTTAATGAGAAAATAACCTCAGTGACCAAAAATCCCGGATAATATACGATTTTGACCAACTTTTTTTGGATTTACGAAAATGACCAACAAAATCGCAATGTAATCTCTAATTCGCATTGCGATCTCCAGTATCGCAAATTCGCGTTGTATTTCGCATTGCGATAGTTGAAAATCGCGTTGCGATTTTCCATTTCGCGTTGCGATAGTCTACAGTTGTCGTTGCGATTTTCCAAATTTGTTGCGATAGTCTACAGTTGTCGTTGCGATTTTCCAAATTCGTTGCGATAGTTAAAAAAAGATTTTGTTTCTTAAGAATTTTCTCTAAAAAGATAGTATCCGCGCGGACGTGTCGAAGACACGTATGACCACGACCACGACCACGACCCCGACCACGAGACGAGACGGCGGCGGCGGCGCGCGAGAATCCCCCTTGTTATCTTTCACTCAACAAGGAAGTGCAAAATCCAAGCCTTAAATACCATTCCCAATAGTATTTCCGATACTATGTGGGATTGAGCATTACCAATCATATTGTGAAGATTGTTGCTTGAAGAGTTGAATAACGTTCATTGCCACAAGCGTTGCATGATTGGTTCTGGTGGAGGTTCTGTCGGGTTTGTATTCTTATACTTGAAGAAATGATGATAACCTATGCTACTTAAATTAAGCACATGATATCTACGTATATTACTATTAAGAATGTAAGTTGCTATATATGCAAGCAAAGTCATCAAATTAAAGGACTACTTTTACTTGTTTCAAAACATTGTTAAAAGTAAAAAATTAGAAAAAGTGGGGTAATTCTCAATCCCACATAGTATTGAAAATACTATTGGGAATGATATTTAAGGCTTGGATTTTGCACTTCCTTGTTGAGTGAAAGAGAACAAGAGGGACTCTCGTGCGCCGCAGCCGTCTCGTCTCGGGTCGGGTCGGGTCGGGTCGGACCCGGGGCCGGGGTCGGGGTCGGGGTCGTGGTCGTGGTAATACGTGTCTTCGACATGTCCGCGCTGATACTATCTTTTTAGAGAAAATTCTTAAGAAACAAAATCTTTTTTTTTAACTATCGCAACGACAACTGTAGACTATCGCAACGCGAAATGGAAAATCGCCGCGAAATGGAACACGAATTTGCGATACTGGAGATCGCAATGCGAATTAGAGATCGCATTGCGATTTTGTTGGTCATTTTCGCAAATCCAAAAAAAATTGATCAAAATCATATATTATCTGGGATTTTTGGTCACTGAGGTTATTTTCTCAATTTTAATTACCCCTAATTTTAATACCAACGTAGGTACTTCCAAACAAATCCTCTCTCACGTTTCCTTCTTTAGTCTTTACTATATATTCATGTCTTTTTGCTGCTTTTGGAATTTTCTGATCCACCGGTTCACTTCATTGTGATGAGATTAAAAGTAATAAGGGTAAACTACATAAATGGTTATTAATATTTGAATAATTTTTTATTTTTTTTACTAAAATTTAAAAAATAATAAATCAATCAATAACATTATTGATTTATAATAAATGAGTCACTCACCGTTAACTGTAATTAAGAAATTGAGGAAATTATATTGCTTCCCTCGTGAAACGAAATTACATTTTAACTTATTAATGCTTTAAAAATCTACACTAACATTTTGTGCTTGTCTTTTTATTTTTCTATCGTGATTTGTGGTGATTGCCTTTTAGGCTTGACTTTACCTATTTTTCGGTATGCATGTGTTGTCCGATTCTTTTGTCTGCTTGTGATTCATGAATTTTATATAATCTAATTTATGTATCATTTCCTTCCTACTTAGAAATAAGCTGTCAAAAAGGATGTGTTTCAATTATTTGATGAGAAAGTGAAGGACCATAAAGATTTAGAGTTTAGATGGGCTGTCTTGCAGGAGACTCGTGTTGAATATTTGAAAGGGAAGGATTTTGTAAGCTTTATGAGAAGGGTTAATTACTAATTCTCAGTAGAAACACAAAAAATGGTAAATTGAATGAAACACAATGGCGTTATGAAGAAAATTGAATGAAATTGAAATTGCATATTCATAAAAAAATGGTAAATGTAGAAACAAATATTAGTTGGCAATAAAGTCAATTCTAATGAAGGGAAATCCAATTTAGGTAAATTGGACCATCGTTAATGCTTAAATAGCCACTACTATTCTATCTCACAAAAAAACTACGATAAGAACGAAAAAAATTATGACAAATAATTAATTCACAGAAGAAGAACACCCTAAACTCTCACCATTGATTGGATGCGAGGATGGTAAAGATCAACGGATCGTATGGACATCTCGGCGATCTCAGTAATTGCGTCTTCTTTAACCCCGGGCACATCACTGGTCAACTCCTCGTAGGCAGCCTCGAACGCCTCTTGCCAAAACCTCGGTAATCTGATCTGGCGGCTGTTACTGTACGCATCCCACATGTGCTTCACCACTTTCTCTCTCTCTTCCATTTCCTACCAAGAAAAACAAAACAATTCAGAAAAAAAAAAAAGAGATAAAAAGCAAATTTAGAGACGAGGAATACAAAACAATTGAGAGTAAAATAGGAGGACATCTAGGTCATAGTGGACGGGGCTATGGAGATCATTGGTAAGACGGTTCAGATTGCCGGCTGACCACCGCAGAGTAACGGTGCCGTTGAACATAGACCATAATGCGAGCAACAAAATGGCCGGGTTTTGCCCAGAACTTGCACCGGCATTTACCAAATAAACTCGAACCTGAACTTTCCTTCTTCAAATTCGCCGTCGCCGATGTGGGCAGAGTGTCCTCATCCTTCATCTCGAATCAAAATGTAAATGATAAATTTTTTCCAATCTTTTCGCAAATTTATTTGTTTACCTTTGAGTTATACTACTAAGGGATGAGTTTGGATTAGAGTAGGAAACATTCAAGAAGGCAATTGATGATTGATCTGGATTTGCCGTCTCAGCAGTGGAGATCAATGGGAAAAGCAATTAATATTTTATTATATGTAACTATTTTGCTGGCCACCACACTAGACTATTTCCGCTTTACTTGATCTTTTACTCAACTGCGAAGTATTTTGACCGTTGATCTATCGAGACAGATTTAACGGTTTTACAAGATACTTGACAAATTCTCGTTAGATGCAGCTACCAACTCTGTACGCCGCCTTTTTCCCGCTATTCGAGGTAAATTTCCTTACATAATGTAGTTGAAAAATAAATTCTTATGTAAGGAGTCGGAGAATTTTTATTTTCATCTAAGGTTGTTGGAATTATTTTTTGAAAGATATCGGAATTACATGGCGTTATCTTTCTAATACAAATGGAATGAAATCTGGACTTGAAATACAAATGAATATATGAAGAAGCTTCAAAATTTTCTTTTGTATTAAAACAAAATTCTATCGTGTAAAGCCAAAGCCATTGCTTTTTCTTTAGTCCTCTTCAAAACAAAAAAAGTTAAAAGAAAAATGTAAATTTCTCTTCTTCTTATGCTTCTAAACTATATAGTTTGTGGATCAGATGGCGGAAGAAAATCTTCCTTCGTCAAACCCCAAACATTAAAATCAACATCTTCAATCTTCCATTTCTCTTCGATTTGCCGCTTGTGGTTAGCCGATTGCTCGCCATACCTAAACACCGTGACGCTTGTTTTCCCAGAATGAGCGATGTTGACGCCATCGGTTGCTTTATAGTCATCCATTACCGACTCCGTCCTCGTCTCCCAGAACACGTCGTTGTCATCCTTGTTCTTCATCATCAATAGCCTGGAATCCTCGAATTGAATCATGAGACCCGATCGCTGGCTAAAGTAACCCCAGATTGTGTGATTGATTATCTCATAGTTCGGTCCGCTTTGGGCCTCACGGATGGCTGCACTAGTCTCAAGCTTCAGGATAAAGCAGTCTTCATTGCTTATAATCTTCTCACCTATGCATGTGGCATCTATAAACAAATTGGCAGTTGATCTTGGATCCAAACCCTACTTGAAAAGATACCAAGACTCAAATAAGCTCGATTTTATGTTATAGGATACGAATTTTTCCAGAAAATTTGAGATACCTGAAGAAATCTGCGTAAGGGTCTGGGAGGGCCTCTTGAAATGGGAGTGTTTTGATTAGAAGAATGCCTCCAGGAAAGTTTGCCATCGCTTCCAGAAACAACCTTGCAACCTGAAATTATAAGCTCCAAGCACCATAAATCTGGATCTTTTTGCCAGAGCACGAATCCGCCTATTTCTTCTGTGCTTTTCACTTTAACGTTTACATCGCCTTGCTGAAACTCCGATGCTGTGATTTTCACCTGACCGGTTACGCACATGCTGTTCACTGCGTTTAATGCTTGTTGTCCGCCTGTTGCAGCTATGTACTGTTGCACTATGTATTTTGCTGTTGAAGCTTGCTGCACAATCCAATATTTAATCTATGTGAGATAATACTGTATAAGAAATCACGCTGACAAATTCAAACGTGAGAATGAGAGTTCTTGAGAAGAGTTACAATTGAGCAGTCCTTGACAGGTTTGTGAACAGAGTGGCCTAATTGCACCTGGAGAGGGATAAGAGGGGATCCAACAAGGTAAAGAAGGAACCGCAGCTCGCTAATCCGACCCGCTAGCATCGGCTGAGACCACTTATCAGATGTTTGAGCTTTCATCCATGTTAACATGTTTTCCAACCGGGCTTGAAGATTGTTTCCCATGCCGGTGAACATTTCCTCCGGCACCGGGACCTCGAGAACTGTCTCGAGGCCATCTTCTTTGTCGATGTTAGGACAAAGTTTCCTCATTTAACAAATGTAAAAGAAGAAAAAGAAAACGAGACGGATAGTGAATATATGAATAAGTATATCAGTGATTTGGTTAGAGATGCAAAGCGAGAGGGAATTCAAGTGATGGAAACACCAAGTACCCTACCTTTCTTCTTCACGATCTTGTTTATTGAGAGTGAAAATCGGGACGTACGTGTGGGAAATGAACGGGCAAGGGATTTGCCTTATGGGCTCTCCTTGCTTGTAGGATTTGTGTGGGCATGATTTACATAATATTGGAGCTGATTTAGTTCGTTAATTGTTAGTGGATTGCTTGAAAATTTTCCATTCACTTGATTAATTAAAGGGTTGATTGCAGAATAAATCCCCAAACTATTGCCAGATTCTAAATCAATGTCTAAACTTTAAATCATTCTAATTGAATTCTTAGAGTATCAATCATGTCCTTTCATCAAATTATTTCTCATTTTAAGGGTTTAATCAGATATGGAGTGAATCACGTTAACCAAATTGTAAACATGTATGTATCTACAGCATGAATAGCTTGGATCTGAAGTGTTAAAAACAAACAATGGCCATAAGTCTTTTCTTAATATGTTAGATACAAATTCTCCTTGTAGTAAATACACACGTTTTTAATTTGACTTATTTTTTCACTATGTCCCACATCTTATTCAAATTGACATTCAATGCGCAACCTAATGACCGGGTTGATAGAGTGACTTATTAATATGATGGTGATACTTTAAAGAGTCATTAGATCATTTTTCACGGACCATCGAGACATATCTCCAGGACTTATTATGAAATTAACGCTTAATTTAATATAATTTAATCGATTTTGTTACGCTAATCCAACTTCATTTTTGTACCAATTGATAATCAAAATATGAAGTTTGGGCTTCTTAATTCTTAGACGACAAAGTTGAAGTATGCCATGTGAGCTTCATTTGATACAGAACTTCCAAAGCCAAAAGTATATCGAGAGTTATAAGAGTTTAAAGTTAGCTAGAAGAAAAAGTTTAAGAAATTATTATTCCAAGTGTTTAAAAGCGATAAAATGAAAAGAAGAAAGGCAAGAATGTGATAACGAGGTCATCACAGCCAGCGAGCAAATCTCTGGCGAGGTTGTCGATTATGCAGTGGGAGGGAAAGTGAGGAAGATTTCCTCTGTGTTGATCAAAGAATCATATGAGGATTTTAATTGGTTGACGACGATAACGACTACGACGATGATATCGAAGACACAAATGTTATACACACGCTTCAATGTACACAATGAAGCGATATTTGGATATAAATATGGAAATGTGACATCAATCATTGAAATTAAAGCAGATTTTTCATTTGCAAAACTACCCACCATTCAAGTTTCTTCTATGGTAGCTTTACCTGAAATTAGCATATAACTGATTGCATAATTCATCAAATCATTCTTAGCCGCAGATAAGTGAAAGCAGCTAAACTCAAAACCACCAGCAAATAACAGCTATAATATCACTTCTAACCTGTAGATTCTTTAGCCTCTTGAACTTCAGCATTAGCAGCACTATAAGAAACCAAACCAAGTTCTTTCTCGAGCTTGGTCCAGGCACTCGAGAAGTTCGGAGGAAAATTCTTCTTTACCGTCCTGATTAACCCTTTAGCGTCTTTGATCTTCTTTTTCTTCACCAATCCCTCCACCAAATGCTTCAGTGTGTTAAAATCTGGAATCTTATTTAACCTTACACTCTCTTTGAACACCTTATAACCTTGTTCATACAATCCATTTAAGCACAAATAAAACACCATAGTCCTAAAAGTAGCCGCATTTGGGTTGCAACCATTACTTTCCAATCCTTCATAAACCTTCTTAGCTTCATCCAACATGCCTCTCTTAAAATAACTAGTCATTAGATAATTATAACTAATGGTATCCGGTTTCAACCCCATGCTGCTCATATCATCAATCAATTCCTTCATTTTCTCCGGATCACCGCCTTGAAAATTTGAAATCCGAACGTTGTAAGCAGCAACATCTAATTCACAACCGGTCTTCATCATCTCCATCCACAACTTCTCAGCTTCTTCTGTTTTTCCCTTCTTATACAAACCGTTTAAAATTGTTGTAAACGTAACAGTAGTTACCTCAACGCTTTTCCTTTCCATTTCTCTTAAAACCTCGAGCCCTTTCTCCGGATGACCAGCTTCGCAATAAGCTTTAATTAAAATCCCATAGGAAATTTTGTCGGGTGAAACACCATTGTATTTCTTGGGAATTTCGTCGAACAGTTGGGGGACTTTATCAAACTGCTTTGACTGATTGCACGCTTAAAGCAAGGTGTTGAAAGAAATGGTTGATCTTGGGGTACCAAATTGGTCCATTTGATGGAAAGTTTTGATGGCATGATCTAACAATCCAGCGATCCCATACGACCTGATGAGCGTAGAGTGAAAAGGCTCCTGAGAAATCTTGGAAACGGAGGTCTTGAGCGTAGCGGGACTTGGCGAGGCGGCGGACGGTGAGGTCTTGAAAGTAGCGGGAAGAAGAAGGGGAAGTGTAGTTTTTGGAAACGGAGGAGTAGATTTCGAGGGCTTTGTCAGGGTCATATTCGGTGCTGAGTTTGTTTTTGGCTTGGGAAACTGAAATTGAGGACGAGTGAACGGCGGCGACTGCACTGGTGGTGGTCGAAAAGCGGCGGAGTTGGCTGAGACGAATAGAAGACATCTTGTTTGGGGACTCTTTTGAGGGTTTGGTTAGGGTTTTAGAGGGGGAGAAGACACGAGAGCAGCTAAACAATGGCCAGCGTTCACCCAATTGAAGATTTTTATTGATGTTCTTGTTTAATTTGTTTTAACGTTATAAGATTTTAGGATTCACAACCATTAAACCTTGTCCAAGCAATACACTATAAATTTATATTTTATATTTAAATTTATTGAGTGATTTAATGATAAAAATATTATTTTTTTATGACTCAAGTTCTAACAATTACTAGGTCTGATTATATTTTATAAAATAAATATTTTATCACTCGATCATTTTTCTCTTTCCTATTTTGATCACTAAAATTTTAAAAATTTCAATTTTATTAATTATGATTGGACATATATCTTTTATAATTATGAAATGACTTTAAATTTTGCTTTAATTTTGTTAAAAAAAAACTTTGATTTCGGATACCCTTTAATCTCCTAACGATGGAACATCTTCTTACAAATTCATAGTAGTGGGAAAGTGGCGAAGGAGACGAATAATATACCTTAATTTCACATTGATTTGACTATAGATATTATATATCATAATGATTAAAGTTTTATGAGTTTTATTTTTAGATTGAATTTTAAAGTGTTTTGAGAAAATTGAAATTGTTAATAGTAAGGACTAATAAGGTAATTTCTCAGTGTCTTGAGTTAAAGGATAAAATTTGTAATGTAGCCTTTTTCTATTTACAAACTCGAATCCAAAACGTCGTGCAAGAGGAATTGAACATTTTACCGTTTAAACGATGGTGTTTCATCCATTAGAAAGTTATAGTAAAGCGATCCGTAGCCTAGGTGAGATTTCACAGATTTAATATATTCGGTTCTTCCTTTATCTAAGGTTAGGACTTCTTTCGTACAAAGATGAAGAAAATCAAAAGGCAAAGAAATCACAAGAAATATGCAACACCAACAAACGAAATAATTTTTGCTTAGAGCATAGCATCACACAAACTTTGACATTAAGTGCAAAACCAACATTAGAATTACAAAAGAGGTGGGCTGTCATTGATAAAATTCTTACATCTTATCAATTATCTCAAGTCAAAAATCTAAACAAAGAAAGAACCAGTTCGTCCAACTATAACGCTTAGTAGATAAGATAGGACATTACGCATCATACTCCCCCTGAGCAAATTTGTTCTCTGGATAGAAGACCGCGATTACTTGATTATCACCGAATCTCCTTCCGTTCATTGCAGCTTGGGCTTTTCGCGAACCTTCGACATCCAAGTACTCCAGAAATACCTTCAAATATATATATATATATATATAAAATTGCAGGTCAGCACCAAGGGGAACGTAGGGATACAAGTGCAACTATCAGAAGCATTCTGTCAGTGCAGGTGATAACTAAAACAACTGAGCTTTTTAGAAAAATGATAAACATGGAAGAACAATATCAAACACTGACCTTCCCAACAACTGGTAATGGTTCGCCGTTTGGATTGGGTCGGGGTATGACAACATTCACCAATTCACCTGCACACCACGTGTGTGAATTTCAAATCCACAATTTTATTGAAGGAATTAGTTAAGTAGAAACTGTATAAAAAATGCAGATAAAGGGTTAATGTGTCTCCTGTCTATGTAATCTAAACTCGACCCTTCTATAACACAAGGGGAACAATAAAGGGCCGTAGAACAGAGATACAAACATACTAACAAAAAAGGGGGAAATTAATAAAAATACACAATAATTAGCATGTTAAGAAAAGGACAGACAATTACAAAAGGATGGACCAAGTAGTTTAAGAAGAATTTTACCATATTTCCCACCCTCTTGTCTCATGTCTTCAACGATATCCCCATACTCCTCGTCATCTCTAAGATCATCTTCGCTAATTGCTTGAGTCAAGCACACAACCTTTGTGGGCACACCTTGTGGTTGCAAAATAAGCCTCTGAGAGGGGGGAACTATGCAAATTAGCCTATAATCTAAGATGATAATTTCAACAAACAAGTTAGTAAAAAAATAAGTAATACTGCATCTTACCTGCAAAGCAATCTGCTGCTGTGCATGTTGGAGGATACTCTCTTGCTCAGCTTTAGGCTGGGTAGTACCTTGGTTTGCTCGCCTAACAGTGAGAGTTTTATCACCCATTTTAATTCCATTTAAAGCAGCACAAGCAATGTCCGTAACTGACAGATCTTGATAAATGCAGAAAGCATAGCCTTTCGAGTTTCCAGTTTCTCTATCTTTAACCAGATCAAAACCACGAAGGGGTCCAAAAGACTCTAACAACTCCCTGATCTGCACTTCAGTAAAGTAATATGGAACCCCTCCCACAAAAATGCGGTCCGGACCCTCAAGCCCACCAGCAGATCCTGGAGATAGACCCACAGCAGCCAGATTAAGATTAGGACTAGGCTGGCTTGGACCAAGAGTTGCAGCTAGAGAAGGGTTATAGTCACTGGGTCTCCTAACCTTCACAGGCGCTCCCTAGAAACTCAAACAGGTCATTGCAACTTTTTGTACTTAAATGACCATTATGAAGAACCAAAGAAAATAAAATACCTCAAAGATAATCCCGTCTAAGGCCATTGCATTACTAGCTTCCTCGACTGATCTCATCTCTACAAAAGCAAACTTCTTTTCATGGTTTATGTAGACATTAACAACAGCATCCCCTGAATGTAAAGAAAATAATGAGCAGCTAGAGACATAAAGCAGGTATTTTAGTCAACCAATAGATAAAAAACTTCTCCATATACCAGGACCAGCAGTGTTTCCACCAATTGCAGCCATAACTTGACTGAAGAAAGTCGCGATTGACTGTAATATAATATTTAGGGTCAGCTCCAGCACTAATGCAACTATAACAATGAAAATGTTAAGCACGGTGCAGAGTAAAACCTGTTCATTTGCAGTAGGAGAAAGCCCTCCAACATAAACACGACGAGCATGCCTGGTAGCCTGAATGAAAAGATAAATCATTGTGTAATTTAAGAAAATTATTTTCTAGAGAAGAGGCCTAAACTCCAAATGTATGCATAATACACCAAACCTGTTGAGTCATTGCCTGAACTGGCATTAGAGGGAGACCACCAAACTGCTGCAAAGAACCAAAGTTTATACAAAGTTTGAGAACATAGAGAGCTCACAACTACCTCATTCAAATGAGAGAAATACATACTTGACCAGTTGCCAGAGGAAACATGTTCGGAAATACTCCAGGGAGGGCTGGATTATTCCCTGGAACCTGGACTGCAAAAGAAATTCAGATTTCATGTAAGGATAAAATTATAAACACCGGTCTTATTCCTATAGCAGTTGATCCAGCATAAGGACTTTTATGCCTCCTTTCCCATAGCATATTTGAACCTCTTAAAGACAAAAAGAAAAAGAACACACCATAAGCAAGTTCTTGAGAAATACTTGCAAGACTACCCAAAAAGGCAATAGTTGCCAGTGGAAAGACGAACAATACCATTAAACCGGTGCATTGATTCCTCCTTGTACACAAAAGCTACAGAAGTCGGCTCACGCCATTTCCTTCTTACAACAAAGACAAAAACATAGAAACAAACAAACAAACACCAAACACAAGACAAAACCAAAACTCTCTCAGTTCCAGAATTATTTCACCAAGTATATAAAATAATATTAAAGCCCCTTCTAAAGACTGCAGCTTAAAAGGCTGTATATGCAAGATGGAAAAAAAAATACAACTTACCAAATGCATACCAGATTTCTGGTACGAACTTCCCACAATACATGAGACATCATCAACCAAAAGAACAGTGGCAGTTAACAAAATATAGAAATCTTAGAACTTGTCAAGGCATATGTACCTGAAGTGGAGGTGACTGCAGCAGGGGCAGCACCACCACCAGAACCAGCAGCTAACATTGCTGAAGCAGGAGGTGCCATGTCAAAGCCACTAATCCTTTTGCTGCAGACAGATAAAATTAGTGTATCAGGGACAAGAAAACATGAACCAGGGCAAAAAACTTTAAACTGTCCATTAACCATAATACATACAAGAGTTGAACACAAGTATTCTAAAAGGAACCAAATGCTGCTTCGATTTGTAAAAACAATGAAAATTACATTTTACAAATTATCTAGTTCTTTATAATCTACCTCTTCGAGGGTGAGCGAGAGCGGGACCTTGATTTTGATCTGTGTTCGGATCTACGAGACCCACGCCTATTCCTGCTCTCCCTGTCTCTATCATAATCCCTTCGCCTGTAAACAGCATTTAGAAATACAACTGCTTTAACAACTAGCAATAAGAACAACCAGAATAATGTAAACAGAGTAATCAAATTAAAGGCAGCTTAAATTAATTAATTTATGCTACCTATCATAATCTCGACTTTGGTGATAATCATCATCATCCCTATCTCTTCTTCTTTCCCTCCTCTCACTCTGCTCCCTACTCCGATCCCTATGTCGATCTCTGTGATGAAGGTCACGATCCTTTTCCCGGTCCCTATCCTTACTTCTCTCCCTCTCCTTCTCCCTTTCCCTGTCCCTATGGCGATCAGAATCCTTCTCCCTTCCCCTATCGCGGCTTTTCTCTTTTTCCCTACTTCTAGAAGATCCTCTATCCTGTTCACGAGATCCATGCTGCAAATAGTTAATCATATCAACATTAATGAATATGAAATCAACAATTACATAGCTAAAAGCCTAAAAGAACTTGATTTGCGAAAAAAATACTTAATTTAAAATAAGACTAACCCTAATATATTTGCTTTTCATAAATGAGCTCACTCATACAAGTAAAATGGCATGTAAAAGAAGAGGAAACTAGAAACTAACCAACCTAAAATTCCTCTACATATTCTTCAAAAAGGACAAAACAATCCATATCAACGGCTTTAAACTGAGACGGGGGAAGGAACCCTAACTTTAAGCTCGTGGAAGTCATACAAACGTACCTGAGATTTGGAATCGCGGTGATCCTCAAGTCCACCGTGACTACCTTCGCGAGGCTGAGGAGAGGGAACGCCGCCATTACTATTTCCAATATCCTCTCCGTTACGCTGGTAGCAAGCTTCGTAATCGGTCATTTTCTTTTTTGGTGGCAGTCTTTAGACTATTTAGGTTTTCTCTTTGATTTTGTTTAGTCGTTGCGAGTACTGAAAATACAAGCCCCTTTGAGAGATTTATGTGCTACGTACGTACTTTGCATAGAATTCATTTTAAAATTTAGGGTTAAACAATATTTTGGTATCAAAATTAGATTTAATTATAAAATAAATACAAAGAATATTATTTTTTTCTCTAAGTATAAAATATATATTTTCTCAAATATAAAGATATTTAGTGTGAATAAGACTAAACAATGTTGAGAGTTCAAATCCTAATATTTACGAATAAAGTGGATTAGGTTGAAAGTATCAACCACAACGAGCTTTGTTACACAAAAAGAATTTTTTTTGACATAATGATAAAAATACCACTACTATTTGTACAAATGATTGTTTTACAACTTATTCTTTTTTTTTTTTTTGAAGCATTTTACTTCAAACGTTTTAAATTTTTGGTCAAAATATATCATGTTGAAGAAAATCATTAGTTAACTAACAATCAATCTATGTAAATGACATGGCTTATGTCACATCATCAATTAAATACATGTGAAAATGTTTAGTCAATAATATAGGTTGATTGTTAGCTAATTAATGATTTTCATTCAGCTGATTTGATAAAAAATTGAAACACCAAGGGATAAAATACTCTGGGAAAAAGAATAGAGTACACAATGACTTTTTGTGTAAACGTTAGGGATAATTTTATCATTATACCTTTATTTTTATTAAAACATTTAAAATATATAAAATATTTTTAATTAATATCATGTTTTAATTTTTTTTGAATAGAAGCCGCTAATTTTAATAAAATAAAAAAGAGTCTAAAATACAATGAAAGTTTATGATCATAATCGTAAATTAAGCATATAACAATAACATTTTTCTATAATTATTTACACAATAAAACTAAGCATATAAAATGATCATACAATGAAAAGGTTAAAAACTAACCAAATAACCACAAAAGTGACCATACAAGAAAACTAAGCATATAAAATGACCATACTCAAACATAAGGTATATACGAATAGATATGATCACATCAGTAAATGAACCACAAAAGTGAATGAAGCTATTGAAAGGCCATTGACAAACTACAAATCATATTTGAACGACAAAAAAAATATCCATGAACGCAAATCACGTATCCAAATCCAATACGATAGTCCAAAGCAGGGAAGATCAACATAATAACAAATAACCGCTATCTTGATCAGTCATAACGATGTTAAATCCAACCATAACAAAAAAGATAAACGAAAATAACGATAAAATAATAAAAAAAAGCGTGCCAAAAAATAAAAAATGTCATAAAGACGAAATTATTAAAAAAATAAAGATATTTATAATAAAAGAAAAGAAAAAAATGAATATCAACGATCGACGATCAACATTAAAATTAGTATCAACATTGATCATAATAATAAAGAAGAAAAGGGACTAAAGATGATAAAAAGCAAAAAGATAAAACTAAAGCAAAGAAAAACCTAATATCACCTTTTAATTTTAAACACCCTAAATAAAAATTATATTTTAATTGTTTATTTTCATAAAAATATTTTCATTATATACTTTATTAAAAAATAATTAATATTTGTATTAAAAGACGAGCATGTTGCCAACTAGTATTGATGCAAGTAGTTGAGATTCGAAAATTTGAGCTTGTAAGACTAAGTTTGAATCCTATAATTGTCACTCTTAGTAGTCAATCTGTAAATTCCTATATAAATCTCAATTGAGTTTTATGTATGCTCTGAGCCTAAACTGGGGGGCCATTCCCGACCTAAATTTTTTTGTAAAAAAAACGAGCATGTTCTTTATATATTTTAATCAAATAATATTTTGATAAAAATATATTTTAATATTTTTAGAATAAACTATTAAATTTATGTTTTATTATCATTTATTATTTAAATATTTAAAATTATTGGGGTGATTTAAGTGATAAAGAGAAATTTATTTTCTTGATAATTCAGATTCAAACAACGTAGTTTATACGTGTGCGTGAATTTAGATTTAAATATTCTTAAAAATTATTTAAATATTTTTTTATTTTGTTTAATTTCCATTAAACACGTGTATTATACTGCTATTTTTTGGTTAAAAATACAATTAAAACATATTAAGTGACTCAAAATTATGTTAAAATTTGAAAAATTATAAACATTTTAACAAATTTTAAAATATGAAAATTGATTAAAAGAATTTCATCTATTTAATAATAAAGAGTAAATTAATATAATTTATATTATAGAGAAACTTGAAAAATATATTTAAAGATTATCATGGATAAAGTCGGCTCAAACTTTTAATCTATCTAAATTTGATTTAAAAATAAATCTTTTTATTTATATTTAATTTGATTCAAATTTAGAAAGATCTCATATTTTGTAAATATAACACTTTTTAAGAGTTTAAATATAATTTTTTAAACATTCACTAATTAAGTTATTGAAGAAAATGTTAATATAAGCACGTTACCATTATTATTTGACTCGTATTCATGTAAATATATAAATAGATAAAAAGAATATCAATCCTAACAAGAATTTACATTTTTATTTTTTTGGATAAATTACATATTTAATCATCTAATTATTTTTAGTCAGTCATCCATCGTAAAAGACATAACTGCTTATGTTACTTTTTTTATTTTTAAATGATGATATGACCTTACCTTATAATGACACGTCATCTTCATAATTAATTTTTTAATAGTAAATGATCAAATGAAGTCAAAATATAACTTTTATTATGATTTTGAAAAAAATAAAAATGAAACTATAAAAATAATTAGCTAGATAACTAAATACTTAGTATGATTTTGAAAAAAATAATGAAACTATAAAAATAAGGGTAAAGTATAGTAATTGTCACTGAACTTTTATAAAGCTTTCATTTAGGTCCCCCAACTTTTAAAACTTACAATAAAATCCTCCAACATTTAGTCCATTTGCAATATGGTCCCCGACGTAACCGACCGTTTCACGCCGTTACACTGCTATTAGTATGTTTGCAATATGATCACTGAACTTTTCAGGCGCTTGCATTTAGGTCCCCAACTTTTAAAACTTGCAACACATTCCTCAATTTCATTCTAAACACCAAATTCCTTTTCGATCTCAAATTTCCTTTTTCGTTTCTCTCTTCTCATTTCCAGCGTAACTTTTCAGTCTGGGATGCATGGAAAATTCTAATATAACTTTGAATTATATGGAGGTGTTGACTTGAATAAGGGTCCTTTGAGAGAAGACCGACTAAGGGATTATCGGGATCATCAACGATTCAAGGTGTAATGTTAGATACATGTCATCTCAGGTGAAACATAGGTGTTCGGTGAAATGCTTGTGAGAAAAAAACGGGGTTAGAAATGCAGAGTTGACAAATACTACAAATATGAACTAAATATCATTTTTTAAAGTTACCAACAAAGCTGAAATTATTTTGTATAAATGACATATAATAATTTCTTCGTTTAATCCTTGTGGTTAAAAATTTTCCAACTGATGATCAAATATAATGAAATCCCAAACATCGCATTCACCTCTCAGTCTCTTTCACTCGCATGCATTCTCTTTTGGTTTTTGTTCTTCAATTTTCCACCATGCAAAATTGTAAACCCAAGCAGTGCTCTGTCTTTCAGCCTTTTATTTACAAAGAAAAAATGGAGGAAAAATTGATGGAACGCAACACCGATTGCGTTTATTTCTTAGCCTCTCCCCTCACTTGCAAGAAGATATTTATTTTCTCTTTTGGGCTATCCGGAAGTAAGTTTTTCCTCTTTCGTACTTTCCCATTTTCAGCTCGCATTGTGTGTTTTTTGTTGAAATTTTTATGTTTCTAGAGCTGCATGTCAATGATCTGGATATTCAGTGTTAGTTTTTAACCATAACCATCTAATTTTCTTTCTTTATTCTTAATTAAAACTTTTAGTACTCCTTATGAAAAAAATTTCCAAAACATGCAAAAAAAATCCAATTTGTTCACGATATATCAGTCCCATAATCAACATGAACTTATTAAAAAGAGTACGAGCTCATAGAACGCCGAAAACCACAAGTCGGATCAATACAATTCCCAGTAAACTAGTACCAGCAATCTCTCAGATTGAGTCTGGCGATTTCACTATGTCGATACTCACAACTAATTCCTTGATTTAAAAAAAACCAAACAAGAAGATAAAAAAATTAGCCTAGGACCCTCTTTCACTTCTATTATGATGGATTGAATATCTTTCATAAGGAGTACTAAAAGTTTTGATAAGAAAGAAGGAAAATTAGATGGTTTTGGTTCAAAACTAACACTGAATATCCAGATCATTGACATGCAGTTCTAGAAACATAAAAATTTCAACAAAAAACACAAAATGCGAGCTGAAAATAGGAAAGTGCGAAAGAGGAAAAGCTTACTTCCAGATAGCCCAAAAGATAAAATAAATACCTTATTACAAGTGAGGGGAGAGGCTAAGAAATAAACGCAATTGGTGTTGCGTTCCATCAAGTCTTCCTCAATTTTTTCTTTGTAAACAAAAAGCTGAAAGACAGAACACTGTTTGGGTTTACAATTCTACATGGCGAAAAATTGAAGAACAAAAACCAAACGAGAGTGCATGTGAGCGAAAGAGACTGAAAGGTGAATACGATGTTTGAGATTTCATTATATTTGATCATCTGTTGGAAAAACTTTAACCACAAGGATTAAACAAATAAATTATTATATGCCATATATACAAAATAATTACACCTTTGTTGATAACTTTCAACAATGATACTTAGTTCATTTCAGTAATACCTATCAACTTTGTATTTCTAACCCCATTTTTTCTCACAAACATTTCATCGAACATCTATGCTTCACGTGAGATGACCTGTATCTAACATTACACCTTGAATCGTTGATGGTCTCGATAGTCCCTTGGTCGGGTCTTCTCTCAATGGACCCTTATTCAAGTCAACACATGCACATAATTCAAAGTTAGATTAGAATTTCCCATGTATCCTCGACTGAAAAATTACGCTGGAAATGAGAAGCGAAAAAGGAAATTCGAGATCGAAAAAAAATTTAGGGTTTAGAATAAAATTGAGGACTGTGTTACAAGTTTTAAAAGTTGGAGGACCTAAATGCAAATGCCTGAAATGTTCAGTGATCATATTACAAACGTACTAACGACAGTGTAACGGTGTCAAACGGCCGGTTACGTCGGGGAACATATTGCAATCGGACTAAATGTTGGAGGAGTGTATTGCAAGTTTTAAAAGTTAGGGGATCTAAATGAAATCTTTAAAAAGTTCAGTGACTATTACTATAATTTACCCTAAAAATAATTAGTTAGATAATTAAATACGTAGTTTATCATTATATATATATATATTTTAGTGAAAAATCGCTTATCTCCAGGACAGATCACATGAAAGATGAGGTCAACACTGGAATTTCCAAACATGACAGAAAAGAGGAGTTTTTAATACTTTCCTCAGCTCAGCTTACAGAGTCAGTCTCCTACGAAACTTCAACCCCTAACTTCTATATCAGCCGCTTTCCTCCACCCTTCTGATTATCCTAGAAAGAAAACAAATACTCGAAGATCTTTCCAAAGCTTTGAACTTTTTCCCATGGCGGATATACTCGCTTCTTTAAGGTCTTTAATGACCTCTCACTCTCCTCCTCTCGATGCTTTACTCGTCCCTTCTGAAGATTATCATCAGGTTTAATTAAAAAAACCCTCCTTTTTAAATTCCTTTATCATTTCTAAAAAGGAAAAAAAAACATTCTTTGTTTAGTTTTGAATCGATTTTGCAGAGTGAATATGTCTCTGCCCGTGATAAAAGGCGCCAGTTTGTTTCTGGATTCACCGGAAGTGCAGGTCTCTATTTTCAATTTTCTCATATTGTCGTCGTCGTCATCATTATTATTATCATCATCATCATCATCATTATTTATGTTTTATTGATTTTGGCGAATATTTCAGGATTGGTACTTATTACTAAACACGAAGCAATGCTATGGACGGACGGCCGATATTTCTTGCAAGCGATGCAGCAGCTTAGTGATCAGTGGAAACTAATGCGTATTGGTGAAGATCCTTCACCTGATGTTTGGATGCCTGATGTAAAATTTACCGTTTTGCTACACTAAAAATTCAATCTTTTGCTTCTAAATTCGATACTTTTATTAATATATACTATATATTTAACGAATGATTTAGATTTTGCCAAGGGAGGCAGCTATCGGGGTTGATCCTTGGTGTGTGTCAGTGGACACGGCTCAAAGATGGGAACGAACTTTTGCTAAAAAGAAACAGAAATTAGTTCAGACCTCAGCCAATTTGGTTGATGAGGTTTGGAAAAACAGACCACCAGCTGAAAGTAATCCAGTGGTTGATCATCCTTTGGAATTTTCCGGTCGTTCTGTTGCTGAAAAATTGAAAGATTTGAGGGTAAAGCTTGCCAATGAAAAGGCTCGTGGAATTATCATCACAGCTTTAGATGAGGTGTGGCTTTATCAAATTGTTGGTTCTAATCGAATCTGTTGAGCTTTTTATTTTTTTTCTAGTTTAAATGGCTAGTTTACAGGTTGCTTGGTTGTATAATATCCGTGGGAGCGATGTATCTTACTCACCAGTTGTTCATGCGTTTGCTATTGTAACAACGAACTCGGCTTTCCTTTATGTTGACAAAAGGAAGGTTTCTTCTAAGGTAGGAATTTGAGTATATATATTTGGTTGTTGAAGTTTTCAATTTTTTTACCGTATTTAATCATCTTAAATAAAGATATAACTTTTGGGCTAGATGGTTTGGGTATATTGATCACATGTATGTTAATCCAGGTGAGCTCTTCCTTGCAAGAGAATGGAATTGAAGTTCGGGAGTATGGTGCAGTGAGTTCGGATGTTGTGATGTTAGCATCTAATCAGCTTGACCAGGCCATGAGAGTGAATTCTAGTCAAAATGGCGTTTGTGAAAACGATACTCGTGATAATGATCATATGGGTTGATCCTGCCTCATGCTGCTATGCTTTGTTTTCAAAACTAGATGCTAATAAGGTCCTCCTGCAGCAGTCACCCTTGGCCCTCGAGAAAGCCTTAAAGGTTGTTGAAGCATTTCTTATCTGGTTGAATCCTTCTTTAGAATTGCATAGAATATATTTATATGAAGTCCTCTTCTGATTTTCTGAAAACAATTTATATAGAAGACCTTAGTTTTTGGATATTTACTTGTAAATCCACCTGCACTGATCCTAAATAACAAGCATCTGCTGCCTCCGAAAAGGAGAAAAAGGAGAGCCATTACCCATTTAAAAGAACATACAAGGATCTTTAATATTTAAATAGGGATTCTCTTTCGTCTTGTTTCTCTTAAATTAATATATATTTATCAACAATTTTTGCATTTTTAGAATCCAGTTGAGTTGGAAGGTCTAAAAAATGCGCATATCCGGGATGGTGCAGCTGTTGTGGAGTTTCTGGTCTGGTTGGATAAGCAGGTACTGGACTGTGACCTTTGTATATTATTTTCTCTCTTGAAAATTTGTGGACATTCTCTCAAATTCGTTAAGCTTCTAACTCATTTGTTTAGATTTGGTTCTTATTTCAAAATAAAAATATTTCTCATCATATGCAACTAGATTATAGGCTGGAAATGATGCTATTGCTCTCTCAATTGAACAGATGCAAGAGATTTATGGGGCTTCTGGTTACTTCTTGGAAGGGGAGGTAGCAAACAAAAAAAGACTGTAAGTAAGATTATTGCAAGTTGATATCTTGTGTTTCTTTCACCCCTGCTCTGTTGCTATTTTTTTGAGCCTGAAACTAAATAGGCTGTCTGCTCTCTTGAGAAAAAAAATCTGTGCTGGAGATGGACTGACCATGCTTAGTTGTTTCATGCTATTGGTATGAACGATGCAGGGAGACTATGAAACTGACAGAGGTGATTGTTAGTGATAAGTTGGAGGGGCTTCGTGCATCAAAAGAGGTAACAATACCTTTGAGAAAGCTATGTTGTGGAGATAAGGAAAATTAATCAAAATATCATTTGGATATAATTTAATAGTAAAAACCTTTCAACCGAGATTTTTTTTTAGTAGTGATAAATTCTGTTGTTTGTGTCCACCAGTTGGTAATTACTTTGTTATGTAAACTTGGGCATCATAACATTTGAAACTAAGAATTTCCTGAGTCTCAACTTACAGTCATAGTTAGTGTGTAATGAAGTACCTTGGTTCCAGGTGTTTCTATAACTTGTGTTTGCATTGGATTTTTTCTCACAATTTTTTTTCCAATGTTACCAATTGCAGCACTTCAGGGGCCTAAGTTTCCCTACTATTTCTTCAGTTGGTTCAAATGCTGCCATCATCCATTACTCACCTCAGGCAGAAACATGTGCTGAGCTTGATCCAAATAGCATTTATCTATTTGATTCAGGAGGACAGGTTTACTCAAGTCAACAATTTAGCTTACTATCAATAACACGCTAATAATCTTATTCTTGATTCTTTGTTCTGATTCTTTATTCTATGGCTGATAAAGTATCTAGATGGAACAACTGACATAACTCGGACAGTTCATTTGGAAAGCCTTCGGCACATGAGAGGGCTTGCTATACCTATGTAAGTGGCTTCTGTTGCATTGTCTTCTTGATATTTCATTATTAATTACCTATGTTCACCTTATTTTTGGTCAGACCATATGCAAATCTTATGATGTGCTTATATTTCCAAAGCCCCTGGTGGATTTGATAACACAAGCTGCATATCCTTCGCTCGGCATCTTTGTTTATATTGCCTGGGAAATGATGCGTCACATGAATGATTTTGATGCTAGATAGGAAACATAGAGTGAATAGGACATCTTATCTTTATTTGACGATACATATTAGTCTTTAAATTAATAATTTTCTAAGAATGGAGCATCATCTGTTGTTTGCGATGATCCATCCAATGAGTTAGCAACTGTGACTTTGGACATAACCCAACTTGTGTTCATATTAAGGCATTTGAAGACTGTTCAACATATCGGAAGTCAAAATTTATTACTCAGAATAGTTAATTTTATTTTGATACTGTTGGTTTAAAAGATAGTTTGAGATGCTTGGGTCCCACTTTCTTTCTTGACTTGAGATTCACTTGGATTTGATTTCATATTTTCCCTGAGCTTAAGCTTTGAAGAGATTGGTTGATTTCATGCAGGTTCTTAAGGGCCATATTGCTCTGGGCAATGCTCGATTTCCTAATGGAACAAACGGTATTAAAAGTTTTTTCTATTTATCTGCTCGATTGTTCCATATTTATTTAAACATATCCTTTTTTGAAATCAAGTAGATTTGTGTCAACTCCAATAGCAAACTAATGTATAGATATAATTATATTCTTAGACACACATACTCTTATATGTGCATAGTAGTTTCATGGATTGATTGATTGCTTTTGTAGGTTATGCTCTTGATATCCTGGCTCGAATTCCTTTGTGGAGGTATGGTCTTGATTATCGACATGGTACTGGTCATGGAATTGGGTCTCACCTGAATGTTCATGAAGGTTAGCAATGAACTACAATTCCTTGAAGTTAGGGTTGCTGTTAACTCAATGAAAACTTTTAATTTAACTTTGTTTTTTCCTTGTTGAACTACTTGGAGCAGGGCCGCATCAAATTAGTTTTAGACCACAAGCTCAAAATGTGCCACTTCAAGTTTCCATGACAGTAACTGATGGTTAGCATTGTTTGTCCTGTCTTAACACTGTTCAAAATCTTCACAAAGGATTTTTATCTCGTCTCTTGCCGACTTCCCTTTGTACTTTATTGTACTTAATTTTTTACCACTTGGTTTACTTCAAGCTTTTCATGCATACATTTTCTAAGCATTTAATGCTGGCGGGCTGTCATTCTTGGCTCCAGTCTTTTGTAAAGGCCGTCTTGTCCCTCCTTTTTCTGGTGCTGTTTTTGTGCATATGTTAGCATGATTATAAAATTTCCAAGCAATTTAAGAATTATATTTCTCAATGTTAAAATACTAGCTAGTGAATTCTTGTTGTCTTAAAAGTAGTATGCCATTACCATGCAACTGAAGTAATAATCTATTGTAATTGGAAATTCTTTTTCCCAGAACCTGGTTATTATGAAGACGGGAGCTTTGGTATAAGATTAGAGAATGTACTCGTGGTCAAGGAGGCTGATACCGAATTCAATTTTGGTGACAAGGGATACTTATCATTTGATCATATCACATGGGTAAGTTGCTCATTATTCATCTCTCTTCCTCCCATCGACCATGTTGCATGTCCGTTTTGTCTTCACATGTGCATGCATGCCTTCAGTTTTTTCGGGTTTCACATACTTTGGCGTGGGTTACGATTCTATACTATTACTCTGGGCTTGATTAACTTGATTGATAAGCTACCGGGAGAATTAGCCATTAATCTTATCTCCTTTTCTACGCTATTCAGCTATTTCAAAGTATCCCTTTGTATGCATCTTATTTCCATCTCATGGCATGTTTATTTTTCACACTTCAATGGTTTGATGTTCATTCTCCCTCTTAACAGAGAATTTTTATTTAAACGGCTTATCGTATGTTCAGGCACCATATCAAATAAAGTTGATTGACTTGAGCCTCTTGACACCCGAGGAAATCAGTGGTTGAATACTTACCATTCAAAATGTCGGGATATTCTTGCACCTTACCTGGATAAAAATGAAATGGAATGGCTGAAGAAAGCTACTGAAACTGTAAGTGCATGATATGTCTATTCAAGAAAACCCAAGGAACCCTTTAGCATCTTTCTATGCTTTTCTTCTATATTAAGAATAAATAATGGGATTTGTTCTGTAAATGATTTAATATTTTGCACACTTATATCCCATCGTTATGCAGTATCTAATGCTTTGTTTACCTATCTTTATATAATCTTCCTTGCATGTTCCTCTTATTTCTCACTTCACCCCCTATAAACGTCATTTGATAGTAATGATGTTGACTCGGATACCCACCACTATATGCTCGGCCACCACCGTGGCATTCATCTTTTGTTCGGTGATCAGTGACCACATGATTGTTTGGAGACCATTGACAATACTCGAGTTTTGTCGCAGCAGCCATTGATAGTCCTGAAAATGGTTACTGCTGTGTCAACTCTTATTGGTTAATGGACCTCCCAAATAAACCATTGCTGGTTCTTTGTCAGCATCTATTTTCCTTGGCTGATACGGTTCCACCATTCTCTTAATTTTAATTAATTCTTCAACAGTTATGGGGAGGTAATCATTTTAAAAAATAAAAGTATTTAGATTCAGTTTATCTCTAGAATTTAAAAATAGAGATATTTGCCCATTTAAGTTTATGGGGAGAGAAGATGGATTAAAAAAATAAAAATATGCTAAATGGGATATTAAGATTAATGCTTACTAAAATATGATAAAACAAAGAAGGGGCGGAGGATTTTTATTCGTGCATATATGTTAAAACGTGATCAAGTTCAAGCACCATAAGCCTTTGTTTTGAGACGTTGAATACAGATCTCTGCAAATTGAGGCAGTGAATTATAAGAACCACCTTCAACCAAAGCTCTCCTTGCACTATCTTTTAGCTCTCTGATACTAGTTCGTATGTTTCGTCCTTCATGATCTTTCATTATTTTCAAACCATCGATCTTATCTCTTCTCTTCCTACCATCCATCTGATTTCATTGTCTTTACTTGGATGCTTGCTTCCAATATCTTCCGTCAATGTACCAGCATTCTTCTGCTCCGAGTAAAGAGGCCATGCAATCATTGGCACCCGTTAATGATACTCTCCAATGCTGAATTCCATCCACTGTGTTAAAAATCCACCAATCGACGGATGACTCAGTATCTCCACTTGAGGTGCCCACATCGGGATCACTAGTCCACGATCTTGGGGTCCTAGCCGAAAACCCTTCAGGCAAGTAATTTAGGGTGCCATCAGACCCATTCCCCAAAGTGAGAAAGTTTGCTGCTGCATCATTTTCAATAGAAGGACGAGCCACCCAAACGAACCTTTGCTGGCTAAGCTCCAGCCCCCAAGCTAGCTCTATAACCTGTTGGGTTGATAATGTTCCACCACTCCTAAACGAAGCATAAATCACCGATTCTTTCGGTTGTTTGTCGAGCCAATCTATTTCATTACACAAATCCGACTTTTTTGTCGGTCTCACTAGTGGACCAACAGGGTAAATGGGCACCTTTGCTTCTCTCAAGGCTTTGAGATTTGCGGGTTCGAGTTCATCCCAAGTATTCACCAAGACTCCATCGGACAGAGACATTTTAATAACGTTGTTAATAACTCGTTGATATGAAGGATCGCTAGGATCCATGATTTTTTTTCAATGGTATCATCAAATTTAAGAGGCTTGCAACCTGGAATGTTGAGAGGCTTTTGGTTCTTTACATGCTCATCGATCTCTTTTCTATCCATCACCGGCGTGCAGCATAACTGAAAAACCTTGCATTAGAAGTTATGAAACAAGAACTTAACATATTGAATTCATCGGCAATCCCCAAAGCACTCGTTCCGAACATGTCGACAACTAGAGCGGGGACGAGACTCCATCTTAGAGATTACAGTTTTGATGAACGGTAAAGACTGTAGAACGGTTGCCACTAATTTGTCTATAAATGAAACACTAGGTCCAGCTATGTCGGAAACGTCAATGAAAGGGACTAAAACAATATCAAGGAGACCATCGTCATTGGAGTCTGATGGTGATTGAAGAAGTTGGGTGTTTGTGATGGAGGCATGGTCGGGTTGCACGACAAAG